>NW_026646625.1:600000-762029 GCF_949987535.1 Balaenoptera acutorostrata
CCATGGTTGGACCCACAAATAATATTCCTTTACGTGCTAAGGGGTATCTAGAGAGTGGGATAGGTTTAATAACTACCCTGACCCTAACGCGTACACTAACCCTAACCCCTACCCTAACCCTAACGCGTACCCTAATCCTAACCCGTACCCTAACCCGAGCCCTAACCCTAACACTAACCCTAACCCTAACCCTAACCCATACCCTACGCCCTACCCGAACCCCTCCCCGAACCCGTACCCTAAACCGTACCCTAACCCTCACCCTAACCCTAACCCTAACCCTAAGCTACCCTTGACGGCTTCTGCCTCCAATAGATTTCGTAAGCACTAGTGTTTTAAGGAACAGGTTAAAAAGAGAATCCTAATGTGATTTCGTGATAATGGGTGTGTTCCTTATCTTCTCCTACTGTCCAAACTCTTCTCCATAGCTGGACCCCCAATAATATTCCTGTACGTGCTAAGGGGTATCTAGAGAGTGGGATAGGTTTAATAACTACCCTCACCCTAACGCGTACACTAACCCTAACCCCTACCCTAACCCTAACGCGTACCCTAATCCTAACCCGTACCCTAAACCGAGCCCTAACCCTAACACTAACCCTAACCCTAACCCTAACCCATACCCTACGCCCTACCCGAACCCCTCCCCGAACCCGTACCCTAAGCCGTACCCTAACCCTCACCCTAACCCTAACCCTAACTCTAAGCTACCCTTGACGGCTTCTGCCTCCAATAGATTTCCTAAGCACTAGTGTTTTAAGGAACAGGTTAAAAAGAGAATCCTAATGTGATTTCTTGATAATGGGTGTGTTCCTTATCTTCTCCTCGTGTCTAAACTCTTCTCCATGGCTGGACCCCCAAATACTATTCCTTTACGTGCTAAGGGGTATCTAGAGAGTAGGATAGGTTTAATAACTACCCTCACCCTAACGCGTACCCTAACCCTAACCCCTACCCTAACCCTAACGCGTACCCTAATCCTAACCCGTACCCTAAACCGAGCCCTAAACTTAACACTAGCCCTAACCCTAACCCTAACCCATACCCTACGCCCTACCCGAACCCCTCCCCGAACCCGTACCCTAAGCCATACCCTAGCCCTCACCCTAACCCTAACACTAACCCTAAGCTACCCTTGACTGCTTCTGCCTCCAATAGATTTCCTAAGCACTAGTGTTTTAAGGAACAGGTGAAAAAGAGAATCCTAATGTGATTTCTTGATAATGGGTGTGTTCCTTATCTTCTCCTCGTGTCTAAACTCTTCTCCATGGCTGGACCCCCAAATAATATTCCTTTACGTGCTAAGGGTTATCTAGAGAGTGGGATAGGTTTAATAACTACCCTCACCCTAACGCGTTCCCTAACCCTAACCCCTACCCTAACCCTAACGCGTACCCTAATCCTAACCCGTAACCTAAACCGAGCCCTAAACCTAACACTAGCCCTAACCCTAACCCTAACCCATACCCTACGCCCTACCCGAACCCCTCCCCGAACCCGTACCCTAAGCCATACCCTAGCCCTCACCCTAACCCTAACACTAACCCTAAGCTACCCTTGACTGCTTCTGCCTCCAATAGATTTCCTAAGCACTAGTGTTTTAAGGAACAGGGTAAAAAGAGAATCCTAATATGATTTCGTGATAATGGGTGTGTTCCTTATCTTCTCCTAGTGTCTAAACTCTTCTCCATGGCTGGACCCCCAAACAATATTCCTTTACGTGCTAAGGGGTATCTAGAGAGTGGGATAGGTTTAATAACTATCCTCACCCTAACGCGTACCCTAACTCTAACCCCTAACCTAACCCTAGCGCGTACCCTAATCCTAACCCGTACCCTAAACCGAGCCCTAACCCTAACACTAACTCTAACCCTAACCCTAACCCATACCCTACGCCCTACCCGAACCCCTCCCTGAACCCGTAACCTAAACCGTACCCTAACACTCACCCTAACCCTAACCCTAACCCTAAGCTACCCCTGACGGCTTCTGCCTCCAATAGATTTCCTAAGCACTAGTGTTTTAAGGAACAGGTTAAAAAGAGAATCCTAATGTGATTTCTTGATAATGGGTGTGTTCCTTATCTTCTCCTCGTGTCTAAACTCTTCTCCATGGCTGGACCCCCAAATAATATTCCTTTACGTGCTAAGGGTTATCTAGAGAGTGGGATAGGTTTAATAACTACCCTCACCCTAACGCGTTCCCTAACCCTAACCCCTACCCTAACCCTAACGCGTAAAATAATCCTAACCCGTACCCTAAACCGAGCCCTAACCCTAACACTAGCCCTAACCCTAACCCTAACCAATACCCTACGCCCTACCCGAACCACTCCCCGAACCCGTACCCTAAGCCGTACCCTAACCCTCACCCTAACCCTAAGCTACCCTTGACTGCTTCTGCCTCCAATAGATTTCCTAAGCACTAGTGTTTTAAGGAACAGGTTAAAAAGAGAATCCTAATGTGATTTCTTGATAATGCGTGTGTTCCTTAACTTCTCCTAGTGTCTAAACTCTTCTCCATGGCTGGACCCCCAAATAATATTCCTTTACGTGCTAAGGGGTATCTAGAGAGTGGGATAGGTTTAATAACTAACCTCACCCTATCGCGTACCCTAACCCTAACCCCTACCCTAACACTAACGCGTACCCTAATCCTAACCCGTACCCTAAACCGAGCCCTAACCCTAACACTAACCCTAACCCTAACCCTAAACCATACCCTACGCCCTACCCGAACCCCTCACCGAACCCGTACCCTAAGCCGTACCCTAACCCTCACCCTAACCCTAAACCTAACCCTAAGCTACCCTTGACGGCTTCTGCCTCCAATAGATTTCCTAAGCACTAGTGTTTTAAGGAACAGGTTAAAAAGAGAATCCTAATGTGATTTCTTGATAATGGGTGTGTTCCTTATTTTCTCCTAGTGTCTAAACTCTTCTCCATGGCTGGACCCCCAAATAATATTACTTTACGTGCTAAGGGGTATCTAGAGAGTGGGATAGGTTTAATAACTACCCTCACCCTAAAGCGTACCCTAACCCTAACCACTACCCTAACACTAACGCGTACCCTAATCCTAACCCGTACCCTTAACCGAGCCCTAACCCTAACACTAACCCTAACCCTAACCCTAACCCATACCCTACGCCCTACCCGAACCCCTCCCCGAACCCGTACCCTAAGTCGTACCCTAACCCTCACCCTAACCCTAAACCTAACCCTAAGCTACCCTTGACCGCTTCTGCCTCCAATAGATTTCCTAAGCACTAGTGTTTTAAGGAACAGGTTAAAAAGAGAATCCTAATGTGATTTCTTGATAATGGGTGTGTTCCTTATCTTCTCCTCGTGTCTAAACTCTTCTCCATGGCTGGACCCCCAAATAATATTCCTTTAAGTGCTAAGGGGTATCTAGAGAGTGGGATAGGTTTAATAACTATCCTCACCCTAACGCGTACCCTAACACTAACCCCTACCCTAACCCTAACGCGTACCCTAATCCTAACCCGTACCCTAAGCCGTACCCTAACCCTCACCCTAACCCTAACCCTAACCCTAAGCTACCCTTGACTGCTTCTGCCTCCAATAGATTTCCTAAGCACTAGTGTTTTAAGGAACAGGTGAAAAAGAGAATCCGAATGTGATTTCTTGATAATGGGTGTGTTCCTTATCTTCTCCTCGTGTCTAAACTCTTCTCCATGGTTGGACCCACAAATAATATTCCTTTACGTGCTAAGGGGTATCTAGAGAGTGGGATAGGTTTAATAACTACCCTGACCCTAACGCGTACACTAACCCTAACCCCTACCCTAACCCTAACGCGTACCCTAATCCTAACCCGTACCCTAACCCGAGCCCTAACCCTAACACTAACCCTAACCCTAACCCTAACCCATACCCTACGCCCTACCCGAACCCCTCCCTGAACCCGTACCCTAAACCGTACCCTAACACTCACCCTAACCCTAACCCTAACCCTAAGCTACCCTTGACGGCTTCTGCCTCCAATAGATTTCGTAATCACTAGTGTTTTAAGGAACAGGTTAAAAAGAGAATCCTAATGTGATTTCGTGATAATGGGTGTGTTCCTTATCTTCTCCTAGTGTCTAAACTCTTCTCCATGGCTGGACCCCCAATAATATTCCTGTACGTGCTAAGGGGTATCTAGAGAGTGGGATAGGTTTAATAACTACCCTCACCCTAACGCGTACACTAACCCTAACCCCTACCCTAACCCTAACGCGTACCCTAATCCTAACCCGTACCCTAAACCGAGCCCTAACCCTAACACTAACCCTAACCCTAACCCTAACCCATGCCCTACGCCCTACCCGAACCCTTCCCCGAACCCGTACCCTAAGCCGTACCCTAAACCTCACCCTAACCCTAACCCTAACCCTAAGCTACCCTTGACGGCTTCTGCCTCCAATAGATTTCCTAAGCACTAGTGTTTTAAGGAACAGGTTAAAAATAGAATCCTAATGTGATTTCTTGATAATGGGTGTGTTCCTTATCTTCTCCTCGTGTCTAAACTCTTCTCCATGGCTGGACCCCCAAATAATATTCCTTTACGTGCTAAGGGGTATCTAGAGAGTAGGATAGGTTTAATAACTACCCTCACCCTAACGCGTACCCTAACCCTAACCCCTACCCTAACCCTAACGCGTACCCTAATCCTAACCCGTACCCTAAACCGAGCCCTAAACCTAACACTAGCCCTAACCCTAACCCTAACCCATACCCTACGCCCTACCCGAACCCCTCCCCGAACCCGTACCCTATGCCATACCCTAGCCCTCACCCTAACCCTAACACTAACCCTAAGCTACCCTTGACTGCTTCTGCCTCCAATAGATTTCCTAAGCACTAGTGTTGTAAGGAACAGGTTAAAAAGAGAATCCTAAAGTGATTTCGTGATAATGGGTGTGTTCCTTATTTTCTCCTCGTGTCTAAACTCTTCTCCATGGCTGGACCCCCAAATAATATTCCTTTATGTGCTAAGGGGTATCTAGAGAGTGTGATAGGTTTAATAACTACCCTCACCCTAACACGTACCCTAACCCTAACCCCTACCCTAACCCTAACGCGTACCCTAATCCTAACCCGTACCCTAAACCGAGCCCTAACCATAACACTAACCCTAACCCTAACCCTAACCCATACCCTACGCCCTACCCGAACCCCTCCCCGAACCCGTACCCTAAGCCGTACCCTAACCCTCACCCTAACCCTAACCCTAACCCTAAGCTACCCTTGACTGCTTCTGCCTCCAATAGATTTCCTAAGCACTAGTGTTTTAAGGAACAGGTTAAAAAGAGAATCCTAATGTGATTTCTTGATAATGGGTGTGTTCCTAATCTTCTCCTAGTGTCTAAACTCTTCTCCATGGCTGGACCACCAAATAATATTCCTTTAAGTGCTAAGGGGTACCTAGAGAGTGGGATAGGTTTAATAACTACCCTCACCCTAACGCGTACCCTAACCCTAACCCCTACCCTAACCCTAACACGTACCCTAATCCTAACCCGTACCCTAAACCGAGCCCTAAACCTAACACTAGCCCTAACCCTAACCCTAACCCATACCCTACGCTCTACCCGAACCCCTCCCCGAACCCGTACCCTAAGCCGTACCCTAACCCTCACCCTAACCCTAACCCTAACCCTAAGCTACCCTTGACTGCTTCTGCCTCCAATAGATTTCCTAAGCACTAGTGTTTTAAGGAACAGGTTAAAAAGAGAATCCTAATGTGATTTCGTGATAATGGGTGTGTTCCTTATCTTCTCCTAGTGTCTAAACTCTTTTCCATGGCTGGACCCCCAATAATATTCCTGTACGTGCTAAGGGGTATCTAGAGAGTGGGATAGGTTTAATAACTACCCTCACCCTAACGCGTACACTAACCCTAACCCCTACCCTAACCCTAACGCGTACACTAATCCTAACCCGTACCCTACACCGAGCCCTAACCCTAACACTAACCCTAACCCTAACCCTAACCCATACCCTACGCTCTACACGAACCCCTCGCCGAACCCGTACCCTAAGCCGTACCCTAACCCTCACCCTAACCCTAACCCTAACCCTAAGCTACCCTTGACTGCTTCTGCCTCCAATAGATTTCCTAAGCACTAGTGTTTTAAGGAACAATTTAAAAAGAGAATCATATTGTGATTTCTTGATAATGGGTGTGTTCCTTATCTTCTCCTAGTGTCTAAACTCTTCTCCATGGCTGGACCCCCAAATAATATTCCTTTACGTGCTAAGGGGTATCTAGAGAGTGGGATAGGTTTAATAACTACCCTCACCCTAAAGCGTACCCTAACCCTAACCACTACCCTAACACTAACGCGTACCCTAATCCTAACCCGTACCCTAAACCGAGCCCTAACCCTAACACTAGCCCTAACCCTAACCCTAACCCATACCCTACGCCCTACCCGAACCCCTCCCTGAACCCGTAACCTAAACCGTACCCTAACACTCACCCTAACCCTAACCCTAACCCTAAGCTACCCCTGACGGCTTCTGCCTCCAATAGATTTCCTAAGCACTAGTGTTTTAAGGAACAGGTTAAAAAGAGAATCCTAATGTGATTTCTTGATAATGGGTGTGTTCCTTATCTTCTCCTCGTGTCTAAACTCTTCTCCATGGCTGGACCCCCAAATAATATTCCTTTACGTGCTAAGGGTTATCTAGAGAGTGGGATAGGTTTAATAACTACCCTCACCCTAACGCGTTCCCTAACCCTAACCCCTACCCTAACCCTAACGCGTAAAATAATCCTAACCCGTACCCTAAACCGAGCCCTAACCCTAACACTAGCCCTAACCCTAACCCTAACCAATACCCTACGCCCTACCCGAACCACTCCCCGAACCCGTACCCTAAGCCGTACCCTAACCCTCACCCTAACCCTAAGCTACCCTTGACTGCTTCTGCCTCCAATAGATTTCCTAAGCACTAGTGTTTTAAGGAACAGGTTAAAAAGAGAATCCTAATGTGATTTCTTGATAATGCGTGTGTTCCTTAACTTCTCCTAGTGTCTAAACTCTTCTCCATGGCTGGACCCCCAAATAATATTCCTTTACGTGCTAAGGGGTATCTAGAGAGTGGGATAGGTTTAATAACTAACCTCACCCTATCGCGTACCCTAACCCTAACCCCTACCCTAACACTAACGCGTACCCTAATCCTAACCCGTACCCTAAACCGAGCCCTAACCCTAACACTAACCCTAACCCTAACCCTAAACCATACCCTACGCCCTACCCGAACCCCTCACCGAACCCGTACCCTAAGCCGTACCCTAACCCTCACCCTAACCCTAAACCTAACCCTAAGCTACCCTTGACGGCTTCTGCCTCCAATAGATTTCCTAAGCACTAGTGTTTTAAGGAACAGGTTAAAAAGAGAATCCTAATGTGATTTCTTGATAATGGGTGTGTTCCTTATTTTCTCCTAGTGTCTAAACTCTTCTCCATGGCTGGACCCCCAAATAATATTACTTTACGTGCTAAGGGGTATCTAGAGAGTGGGATAGGTTTAATAACTACCCTCACCCTAAAGCGTACCCTAACCCTAACCACTACCCTAACACTAACGCGTACCCTAATCCTAACCCGTACCCTTAACCGAGCCCTAACCCTAACACTAACCCTAACCCTAACCCTAACCCATACCCTACGCCCTACCCGAACCCCTCCCCGAACCCGTACCCTAAGTCGTACCCTAACCCTCACCCTAACCCTAAACCTAACCCTAAGCTACCCTTGACCGCTTCTGCCTCCAATAGATTTCCTAAGCACTAGTGTTTTAAGGAACAGGTTAAAAAGAGAATCCTAATGTGATTTCTTGATAATGGGTGTGTTCCTTATCTTCTCCTCGTGTCTAAACTCTTCTCCATGGCTGGACCCCCAAATAATATTCCTTTAAGTGCTAAGGGGTATCTAGAGAGTGGGATAGGTTTAATAACTATCCTCACCCTAACGCGTACCCTAACACTAACCCCTACCCTAACCCTAACGCGTACCCTAATCCTAACCCGTACCCTAAGCCGTACCCTAACCCTCACCCTAACCCTAACCCTAACCCTAAGCTACCCTTGACTGCTTCTGCCTCCAATAGATTTCCTAAGCACTAGTGTTTTAAGGAACAGGTGAAAAAGAGAATCCGAATGTGATTTCTTGATAATGGGTGTGTTCCTTATCTTCTCCTCGTGTCTAAACTCTTCTCCATGGTTGGACCCACAAATAATATTCCTTTACGTGCTAAGGGGTATCTAGAGAGTGGGATAGGTTTAATAACTACCCTGACCCTAACGCGTACACTAACCCTAACCCCTACCCTAACCCTAACGCGTACCCTAATCCTAACCCGTACCCTAACCCGAGCCCTAACCCTAACACTAACCCTAACCCTAACCCTAACCCATACCCTACGCCCTACCCGAACCCCTCCCTGAACCCGTACCCTAAACCGTACCCTAACACTCACCCTAACCCTAACCCTAACCCTAAGCTACCCTTGACGGCTTCTGCCTCCAATAGATTTCGTAATCACTAGTGTTTTAAGGAACAGGTTAAAAAGAGAATCCTAATGTGATTTCGTGATAATGGGTGTGTTCCTTATCTTCTCCTAGTGTCTAAACTCTTCTCCATGGCTGGACCCCCAATAATATTCCTGTACGTGCTAAGGGGTATCTAGAGAGTGGGATAGGTTTAATAACTACCCTCACCCTAACGCGTACACTAACCCTAACCCCTACCCTAACCCTAACGCGTACCCTAATCCTAACCCGTACCCTAAACCGAGCCCTAACCCTAACACTAACCCTAACCCTAACCCTAACCCATGCCCTACGCCCTACCCGAACCCTTCCCCGAACCCGTACCCTAAGCCGTACCCTAAACCTCACCCTAACCCTAACCCTAACCCTAAGCTACCCTTGACGGCTTCTGCCTCCAATAGATTTCCTAAGCACTAGTGTTTTAAGGAACAGGTTAAAAATAGAATCCTAATGTGATTTCTTGATAATGGGTGTGTTCCTTATCTTCTCCTCGTGTCTAAACTCTTCTCCATGGCTGGACCCCCAAATAATATTCCTTTACGTGCTAAGGGGTATCTAGAGAGTAGGATAGGTTTAATAACTACCCTCACCCTAACGCGTACCCTAACCCTAACCCCTACCCTAACCCTAACGCGTACCCTAATCCTAACCCGTACCCTAAACCGAGCCCTAAACCTAACACTAGCCCTAACCCTAACCCTAACCCATACCCTACGCCCTACCCGAACCCCTCCCCGAACCCGTACCCTATGCCATACCCTAGCCCTCACCCTAACCCTAACACTAACCCTAAGCTACCCTTGACTGCTTCTGCCTCCAATAGATTTCCTAAGCACTAGTGTTGTAAGGAACAGGTTAAAAAGAGAATCCTAAAGTGATTTCGTGATAATGGGTGTGTTCCTTATTTTCTCCTCGTGTCTAAACTCTTCTCCATGGCTGGACCCCCAAATAATATTCCTTTATGTGCTAAGGGGTATCTAGAGAGTGTGATAGGTTTAATAACTACCCTCACCCTAACACGTACCCTAACCCTAACCCCTACCCTAACCCTAACGCGTACCCTAATCCTAACCCGTACCCTAAACCGAGCCCTAACCATAACACTAACCCTAACCCTAACCCTAACCCATACCCTACGCCCTACCCGAACCCCTCCCCGAACCCGTACCCTAAGCCGTACCCTAACCCTCACCCTAACCCTAACCCTAACCCTAAGCTACCCTTGACTGCTTCTGCCTCCAATAGATTTCCTAAGCACTAGTGTTTTAAGGAACAGGTTAAAAAGAGAATCCTAATGTGATTTCTTGATAATGGGTGTGTTCCTAATCTTCTCCTAGTGTCTAAACTCTTCTCCATGGCTGGACCACCAAATAATATTCCTTTAAGTGCTAAGGGGTACCTAGAGAGTGGGATAGGTTTAATAACTACCCTCACCCTAACGCGTACCCTAACCCTAACCCCTACCCTAACCCTAACACGTACCCTAATCCTAACCCGTACCCTAAACCGAGCCCTAAACCTAACACTAGCCCTAACCCTAACCCTAACCCATACCCTACGCTCTACCCGAACCCCTCCCCGAACCCGTACCCTAAGCCGTACCCTAACCCTCACCCTAACCCTAACCCTAACCCTAAGCTACCCTTGACTGCTTCTGCCTCCAATAGATTTCCTAAGCACTAGTGTTTTAAGGAACAGGTTAAAAAGAGAATCCTAATGTGATTTCGTGATAATGGGTGTGTTCCTTATCTTCTCCTAGTGTCTAAACTCTTTTCCATGGCTGGACCCCCAATAATATTCCTGTACGTGCTAAGGGGTATCTAGAGAGTGGGATAGGTTTAATAACTACCCTCACCCTAACGCGTACACTAACCCTAACCCCTACCCTAACCCTAACGCGTACACTAATCCTAACCCGTACCCTACACCGAGCCCTAACCCTAACACTAACCCTAACCCTAACCCTAACCCATACCCTACGCTCTACACGAACCCCTCGCCGAACCCGTACCCTAAGCCGTACCCTAACCCTCACCCTAACCCTAACCCTAACCCTAAGCTACCCTTGACTGCTTCTGCCTCCAATAGATTTCCTAAGCACTAGTGTTTTAAGGAACAATTTAAAAAGAGAATCATATTGTGATTTCTTGATAATGGGTGTGTTCCTTATCTTCTCCTAGTGTCTAAACTCTTCTCCATGGCTGGACCCCCAAATAATATTCCTTTACGTGCTAAGGGGTATCTAGAGAGTGGGATAGGTTTAATAACTACCCTCACCCTAAAGCGTACCCTAACCCTAACCACTACCCTAACACTAACGCGTACCCTAATCCTAACCCGTACCCTAAACCGAGCCCTAACCCTAACACTAGCCCTAACCCTAACCCTAACCCATACCCTACGCTCTACACGAACCCCTCGCCGAACCCGTACCCTAAGCCGTACCCTAACCCTCACCCTAACCCTAACCCTAACCCTAAGCTACCCTTGATTGCTTCTGCCTCCAATAGATTTCCTAAGCACTAGTGTTTTAAGGAATAGGTTAAAAAGAGAATCCTAATGTGATTTCGTGATAATGGGTGTGTTCCTTATCTTCTCCTCGTGTCTAAACTCTTCTCCATGGCTGGACCCCCAAATAATATTCCTTTACGTGCTAAGGGGTATCTAGAGAGTGTGATAGGTTTAATAACTACTCCCACCCTAACGCGTACCCTAACCCTACCCCTACCCTAACCCTAACGCGTACCCTAATCCTAACCCGTACCCTAAACCGAGCCCTAAACCTAACACTAACCCTAACCCTAAACCTAACCCATACCCTACGCCCTACCCGAACCCCTCCCCGAACCCGTACCCTAAGCCATACCCTAACCCTCACCCTAACCCTAAGCTACCCTTGACTGCTTCTGCCTCCAATAGATTTCCTAAGCACTAGTGTTTTAAGGAACAGGTTAAAAAGAGTATCATAATGTGATTTCGTGATAATGGGTGTGTTCCTTATCTTCTCCTAGTGTCTAAACTCTTCTCCATGGCTGGACCCCCAATAATATTCCTGTACGTGCTAAGGGGTATCTAGAGAGTGGGATAGGTTTAATAACTACCCTCACCCTAACGCGTACACTAACCCTAACCCCTACCCTAACCCTAACGCGTACCCTAATCCTAACCCGTACCCTAAACCGAGCCCTAAACCTAACACTAGCCCTAACCCTAACCCTAACCCATACCCTACGCCCTACCCGAACCCCTCCCCGAACCCGTACCCTAAGCCATACCCTAGCCCTCACCCTAACCCTAACACTAACCCTAAGCTACCCTTGACTGCTTCTGCCTCCAATAGATTTCCTAAGCACTAGTGTTTAAAGGAACAGGTGAAAAAGAGAATCCTAATGTGATTTCTTGATAATGGGTGTGTTCCTTATCTTCTCCTCGTGTCTAAACTCTTCTCCATGGCTGGACCCCCAAATAATATTCCTTTACGTGCTAAGGGTTATCTAGAGAGTGTGATAGGTTTAATAACTAACCCCACCCTAACGCGTACCCTAACCATAACCCCTACCCTAACCCTAACGCGTACCCTAATCCTAACCCATACCCTAAACCGAGCCCTAACCCTAACACTAGCCCTAACCCTATACCTAACCCATACCCTACGCCCTACCCGAACCCCTCCCCGAACCCATACCCTAAGCCATACCCTAACCCTCACCCTAACCCTAACCCTAACCCTAAGCTACCCTTGACTGCTTCTGCCTCCAATAGATTTCCTAAGCACTAGTGTTTTAAGGAACAGGTTAAAAAGAGAATCCTAAAGTGATTTCGTGATAATGGGTGTGTTCCTTATCTTCTCCTAGTGTCTAAACTCTTCTCCATGGCTGGACCCCCAAATAATATTCCTTTACGTGCTAAGGGTTATCTAGAGAGTGGGATAGGTTTAATAACTACCCTCACCCTAACGCGTTCCCTAACCCTAACCCCTACCCTAACCCTAACGCGTACCCTAATCCTAACCCGTAACCTAAACCGAGCCCTAAACCTAACACTAGCCCTAACCCTAACCCTAACCCATACCCTACGCCCTACCCGAACCCCTCCCCGAACCCGTACCCTAAGCCATACCCTAGCCCTCACCCTAACCCTAACACTAACCCTAAGCTACCCTTGACTGCTTCTGCCTCCAATAGATTTCCTAAGCACTAGTGTTTTAAGGAACAGGTTAAAAAGAGAATCCTAATGTGTTTTCTTGATAATGGGTGTGTTCCTTATTTTCTCCTCGTGTCTAAACTCTTCTCCATGGCTGGACCCCCAAATAATATTCCTTTACGTGCTAAGGGTTATCTAGAGAGTGGGATAGGTTTAATAACTACCCTCACCCTAACGCGTTCCCTAACCCTAACCCCTACCCTAACCCTAACGCGTAAAATAATCCTAACCCGTACCCTAAACCGAGCCCTAACCCTAACACTAGCCCTAACCCTAACCCTAACCCATACCCTACGCCCTACCCGAACCCCTCCCCGAACCCGTACCCTAAGCCGTACCCTAACCCTCACCCTAACCCTAACCCTAACTCTAAGCTACCCTTGACGGCTTCTGCCTCCAATAGATTTCCTAAGCACTAGTGTTTTAAGGAACAGGTTAAAAAGAGAATCCTAATGTGATTTCTTGATAATGGGTGTGTTCCTTATCTTCTCCTCGTGTCTAAACTCTTCTCCATGGCTGGACCCCCAAATAATATTCCTTTACGTGCTAAGGGGTATCTAGAGAGTAGGATAGGTTTAATAACTACCCTCACCCTAACGCGTACCCTAACCCTAACCCCTACCCTAACCCTAACGCGTACCCTAATCCTAACCCGTACCCTAAACCGAGCCCTAAACTTAACACTAGCCCTAACCCTAACCCTAACCCATACCCTACGCCCTACCCGAACCCCTCCCCGAACCCGTACCCTAAGCCATACCCTAGCCCTCACCCTAACCCTAACACTAACCCTAAGCTACCCTTGACTGCTTCTGCCTCCAATAGATTTCCTAAGCACTAGTGTTTTAAGGAACAGGTGAAAAAGAGAATCCTAATGTGATTTCTTGATAATGCGTGTGTTCCTTAACTTCTCCTAGTGTCTAAACTCTTCTCCATGGCTGGACCCCCAAATAATATTCCTTTACGTGCTAAGGGGTATCTAGAGAGTGGGATAGGTTTAATAACTAACCTCACCCTATCGCGTACCCTAACCCTAACCCCTACCCTAACCCTAACGCGTACCCTAATCCTAACCCGTAACCTAAACCGAGCCCTAAACCTAACACTAGCCCTAACCCTAACCCTAACCCATACCCTACGCCCTACCCGAACCCCTCCCCGAACCCGTACCCTAAGCCATACCCTAGCCCTCACCCTAACCCTAACACTAACCCTAAGCTACCCTTGACTGCTTCTGCCTCCAATAGATTTCCTAAGCACTAGTGTTTAAAGGAACAGGTGAAAAAGAGAATCCTAATGTGATTTCGTGATAATGGGTGTGTTCCTTATCTTCTCCTCGTGTCTAAACTCTTCTCCATGGCTGGACCCCCAAATAATATTCCTTTACGTGCTAAGGGTTATCTAGAGAGTGTGATAGGTTTAATAACTAACCCCACCCTAACGCGTACCCTAACCATAACCCCTACCCTAACCCTAACGCGTACCCTAATCCTAACCCATACCCTAAACCGAGCCCTAACCCTAACACTAGCCCTAACACTATACCTAACCCATACCCTACGCCCTACCCGAACCCCTCCCCGAACCCATACCCTAAGCCATACCCTAACCCTCACCCTAACCCTAACCCTAACCCTAAGCTACCCTTGACTGCTTCTGCCTCCAATAGATTTCCTAAGCACTAGTGTTTTAAGGAACAGGTTAAAAAGAGAATCCTAAAGTGATTTCGTGATAATGGGTGTGTTCCTTATCTTCTCCTAGTGTCTAAACTCTTCTCCATGGCTGGACCCCCAAATAATATTCCTTTACGTGCTAAGGGTTATCTAGAGAGTGGGATAGGTTTAATAACTACCCTCACCCTAACGCGTTCCCTAACCCTAACCCCTACCCTAACCCTAACGCGTACCCTAATCCTAACCCGTAACCTAAACCGAGCCCTAAACCTAACACTAGCCCTAACCCTAACCCTAACCCATACCCTATGCCCTACCCGAACCCCTCCCCGAACCCGTACCCTAAGCCATACCCTAGCCCTCACCCTAACCCTAACACTAACCCTAAGCTACCCTTGACTGCTTCTGCCTCCAATAGATTTCCTAAGCACTAGTGTTTTAAGGAACAGGTGAAAAAGAGAATCCTAATGTGATTTCTTGATAATGGGTGTGTTCCTTATCTTCTCCTCGTGTCTAAACTCTTCTCCATGGCTGGACCCCCAAATAATATTCCTTTACGTGCTAAGGGGTATCTAGAGAGTAGGATAGGTTTAATAACTACCCTCACCCTAACGCGTACCCTAACCCTAACCCCTACCCTAACCCTAACGCGTACCCTAATCCTAACCCGTACCCTAAACCGAGCCCTAAACTTAACACTAGCCCTAACCCTAACCCTAACCCATACCCTACGCCCTACCCGAACCCCTCCCCGAACCCGTACCCTAAGCCATACCCTAGCCCTCACCCTAACCCTAACACTAACCCTAAGCTACCCTTGACTGCTTCTGCCTCCAATAGATTTCCTAAGCACTAGTGTTTTAAGGAACAGGTGAAAAAGAGAATCCTAATGTGATTTCTTGATAATGGGTGTGTTCCTTATCTTCTCCTCGTGTCTAAACTCTTCTCCATGGCTGGACCCCCAAATAATATTCCTTTACGTGCTAAGGGTTATCTAGAGAGTGGGATAGGTTTAATAACTACCCTCACCCTAACGCGTTCCCTAACCCTAACCCCTACCCTAACCCTAACGCGTACCCTAATCCTAACCCGTAACCTAAACCGAGCCCTAAACCTAACACTAGCCCTAACCCTAACCCTAACCCATACCCTACGCCCTACCCGAACCCCTCCCCGAACCCGTACCCTAAGCCATACCCTAGCCCTCACCCTAACCCTAACACTAACCCTAAGCTACCCTTGACTGCTTCTGCCTCCAATAGATTTCCTAAGCACTAGTGTTTTAAGGAACAGGGTAAAAAGAGAATCCTAATATGATTTCGTGATAATGGGTGTGTTCCTTATCTTCTCCTAGTGTCTAAACTCTTCTCCATGGCTGGACCCCCAAACAATATTCCTTTACGTGCTAAGGGGTATCTAGAGAGTGGGATAGGTTTAATAACAATCCTCACCCTAACGCGTACCCTAACTCTAACCCCTAACCTAACCCTAGCGCGTACCCTAATCCTAACCCGTACCCTAAACCGAGCCCTAACCCTAACACTAACTCTAACCCTAACCCTAACCCATACCCTACGCCCTACCCGAACCCCTCCCTGAACCCGTAACCTAAACCGTACTCTAACACTCACCCTAACCCTAACCCTAACCCTAAGCTACCCCTGACGGCTTGTGCCTCCAATAGATTTCCTAAGCACTAGTGTTTTAAGGAACAGGTTAAAAAGAGAATCCTAATGTGATTTCTTGATAATGGGTGTGTTCCTTATCTTCTCCTCGTGTCTAAACTCTTCTCCATGGCTGGACCCCCAAATAATATTCCTTTACGTGCTAAGGGTTATCTAGAGAGTGGGATAGGTTTAATAACTACCCTCACCCTAACGCGTTCCCTAACCCTAACCCCTACCCTAACCCTAACGCGTAAAATAATCCTAACCCGTACCCTAAACCGAGCCCTAACCCTAACACTAGCCCTAACCCTAACCCTAACCAATACCCTACGCCCTACCCGAACCACTCCCCGAACCCGTACCCTAAGCCGTACCCTAACCCTCACCCTAACCCTAAGCTACCCTTGACTGCTTCTGCCTCCAATAGATTTCCTAAGCACTAGTGTTTTAAGGAACAGGTTAAAAAGAGAATCCTAATGTGATTTCTTGATAATGCGTGTGTTCCTTAACTTCTCCTAGTGTCTAAACTCTTCTCCATGGCTGGACCCCCAAATAATATTCCTTTACGTGCTAAGGGGTATCTAGAGAGTGGGATAGGTTTAATAACTAACCTCACCCTATCGCGTACCCTAACCCTAACCCCTACCCCAACCCTAACGCGTACCCTAATCCTAACCCGTACCCTAAACCGAGCCCTAAACCTAACACTAGCCCTAACCCTAACCCTAACCCATACCCTACGCCCTACCCGAACCCCTCCCCGAACCCGTACCCTAAGCCATACCCTAGCCCTCACCCTAACCCTAACACTAACCCTAAGCTACCCTTGACTGCTTCTGCCTCCAATAGATTTCCTAAGCACTAGTGTTTAAAGGAACAGGTGAAAAAGAGAATCCTAATGTGATTTCTTGATAATGGGTGTGTTCCTTATCTTCTCCTCGTGTCTAAACTCTTCTCCATGGCTGGACCCCCAAATAATATTCCTTTACGTGCTAAGGGTTATCTAGAGAGTGTGATAGGTTTAATAACTAACCCCACCCTAACGCGTACCCTAACCATAACCCCTACCCTAACCCTAACGCGTACCCTAATCCTAACCCATACCCTAAACCGAGCCCTAACCCTAACACTAGCCCTAACCCTATACCTAACCCATACCCTACGCCCTACCCGAACCCCTCCCCGAACCCATACCCTAAGCCATACCCTAACCCTCACCCTAACCCTAACCCTAACGCTAAGCTACCCTTGACTGCTTCTGCCTCCAATAGATTTCCTAAGCACTAGTGTTTTAAGGAACAGGTTAAAAAGAGAATCCTAAAGTGATTTCGTGATAATGGGTGTGTTCCTTATCTTCTCCTAGTGTCTAAACTCTTCTCCATGGCTGGACCCCCAAATAATATTCCTTTACGTGCTAAGGGTTATCTAGAGAGTGGGATAGGTTTAATAACTACCCTCACCCTAACGCGTTCCCTAACCCTAACCCCTACCCTAACCCTAACGCGTACCCTAATCCTAACCCGTAACCTAAACCGAGCCCTAAACCTAACACTAGCCCTAACCCTAACCCTAACCCATACCCTACGCCCTACCCGAACCCCTCCCCGAACCCGTACCCTAAGCCATACCCTAGCCCTCACCCTAACCCTAACACTAACCCTAAGCTACCCTTGACTGCTTCTGCCTCCAATAGATTTCCTAAGCACTAGTGTTTTAAGGAACAGGTTAAAAAGAGAATCCTAATGTGTTTTCTTGATAATGGGTGTGTTCCTTATTTTCTCCTCGTGTCTAAACTCTTCTCCATGGCTGGACCCCCAAATAATATTCCTTTACGTGCTAAGGGTTATCTAGAGAGTGGGATAGGTTTAATAACTACCCTCACCCTAACGCGTTCCCTAACCCTAACCCCTACCCTAACCCTAACGCGTAAAATAATCCTAACCCGTACCCTAAACCGAGCCCTAACCCTAACACTAGCCCTAACCCTAACCCTAACCCATACCCTACGCCCTACCCGAACCCCTCCCCGAACCCGTACCCTAAGCCATACCCTAGCCCTCACCCTAACCCTAACACTAACCCTAAGCTACCCTTGACTGCTTCTGCCTCCAATAGATTTCCTAAGCACTAGTGTTTTAAGGAACAGGTGAAAAAGAGAATCCTAATGTGATTTCTTGATAATGGGTGTGTTCCTTATCTTCTCCTCGTGTCTAAACTCTTCTCCATGGCTGGACCCCCAAATAATATTCCTTTACGTGCTAAGGGTTATCTAGAGAGTGGGATAGGTTTAATAACTACCCTCACCCTAACGCGTTCCCTAACCCTAACCCCTACCCTAACCCTAACGCGTACCCTAATCCTAACCCGTAACCTAAACCGAGCCCTAAACCTAACACTAGCCCTAACCCTAACCCTAACCCATACCCTACGCCCTACCCGAACCCCTCCCCGAACCCGTACCCTAAGCCATACCCTAGCCCTCACCCTAACCCTAACACTAACCCTAAGCTACCCTTGACTGCTTCTGCCTCCAATAGATTTCCTAAGCACTAGTGTTTTAAGGAACAGGGTAAAAAGAGAATCCTAATATGATTTCGTGATAATGGGTGTGTTCCTTATCTTCTCCTAGTGTCTAAACTCTTCTCCATGGCTGGACCCCCAAACAATATTCCTTTACGTGCTAAGGGGTATCTAGAGAGTGGGATAGGTTTAATAACTATCCTCACCCTAACGCGTACCCTAACTCTAACCCCTAACCTAACCCTAGCGCGTACCCTAATCCTAACCCGTACCCTAAACCGAGCCCTAACCCTAACACTAACTCTAACCCTAACCCTAACCCATACCCTACGCCCTACCCGAACCCCTCCCTGAACCCGTAACCTAAACCGTACCCTAACACTCACCCTAACCCTAACCCTAACCCTAAGCTACCCCTGACGGCTTCTGCCTCCAATAGATTTCCTAAGCACTAGTGTTTTAAGGAACAGGTTAAAAAGAGAATCCTAATGTGATTTCTTGATAATGGGTGTGTTCCTTATCTTCTCCTCGTGTCTAAACTCTTCTCCATGGCTGGAACTCCAAATAATATTCCTTTACGTGCTAAGGGTTATCTAGAGAGTGGGATAGGTTTAATAACTACCCTCACCCTAACGCGTTCCCTAACCCTAACCCCTACCCTAACCCTAACGCGTAAAATAATCCTAACCCGTACCCTAAACCGAGCCCTAACCCTAACACTAGCCCTAACCCTAACCCTAACCAATACCCTACGCCCTACCCGAACCACTCCCCGAACCCGTACCCTAAGCCGTACCCTAACCCTCACCCTAACCCTAAGCTACCCTTGACTGCTTCTGCCTCCAATAGATTTCCTAAGCACTAGTGTTTTAAGGAACAGGTTAAAAAGAGAATCCTAATGTGATTTCTTGATAATGCGTGTGTTCCTTAACTTCTCCTAGTGTCTAAACTCTTCTCCATGGCTGGACCCCCAAATAATATTCCTTTACGTGCTAAGGGGTATCTAGAGAGTGGGATAGGTTTAATAACTAACCTCACCCTATCGCGTACCCTAACCCTAACCCCTACCCTAACACTAACGCGTACCCTAATCCTAACCCGTACCCTAAACCGAGCCCTAACCCTAACACTAACCCTAACCCTAACCCTAAACCATACCCTACGCCCTACCCGAACCCCTCCCCGAACCCGTACCCTAAGCCGTACCCTAACCCTCACCCTAACCCTAAACCTAACCCTAAGCTACCCTTGACGGCTTCTGCCTCCAATAGATTTCCTAAGCACTAGTGTTTTAAGGAACAGGTTAAAAAGAGAATCCTAATGTGATTTCTTGATAATGGGTGTGTTCCTTATTTTCTCCTAGTGTCTAAACTCTTCTCCATGGCTGGACCCCCAAATAATATTACTTTACGTGCTAAGGGGTATCTAGAGAGTGGGATAGGTTTAATAACTACCCTCACCCTAAAGCGTACCCTAACCCTAACCACTACCCTAACACTAACGCGTACCCTAATCCTAACCCGTACCCTTAACCGAGCCCTAACCCTAACACTAACCCTAACCCTAACCCTAACCCATACCCTACGCCCTACCCGAACCCCTCCCCGAACCCGTACCCTAAGTCGTACCCTAACCCTCACCCTAACCCTAAACCTAACCCTAAGCTACCCTTGACGGCTTCTGCCTCCAATAGATTTCCTAAGCACTAGTGTTTTAAGGAACAGGTTAAAAAGAGAATCCTAATGTGATTTCTTGATAATGGGTGTGTTCCTTATCTTCTCCTCGTGTCTAAACTCTTCTCCATGGCTGGACCCCCAAATAATATTCCTTTAAGTGCTAAGGGGTATCTAGAGAGTGGGATAGGTTTAATAACTATCCTCACCCTAACGCGTACCCTAACCCTAACCCCTACCCTAACCCTAACGCGTACCCTAATCCTAACCCGTACCCTAAGCCGTACCCTAACCCTCACCCTAACCCTAACCCTAACCCTAAGCTACCCTTGACTGCTTCTGCCTCCAATAGATTTCCTAAGCACTAGTGTTTTAAGGAACAGGTGAAAAAGAGAATCCGAATGTGATTTCTTGATAATGGGTGTGTTCCTTATCTTCTCCTCGTGTCTAAACTCTTCTCCATGGTTGGACCCACAAATAATATTCCTTTACGTGCTAAGGGGTATCTAGAGAGTGGGATAGGTTTAATAACTACCCTGACCCTAACGCGTACACTAACCCTAACCCCTACCCTAACCCTAACGCGTACCCTAATCCTAACCCGTACCCTAACCCGAGCCCTAACCCTAACACTAACCCTAACCCTAACCCTAACCCATACCCTACGCCCTACCCGAACCCCTCCCTGAACCCGTACCCTAAACCGTACCCTAACACTCACCCTAACCCTAACCCTAACCCTAAGCTACCCTTGACGGCTTCTGCCTCCAATAGATTTCGTAATCACTAGTGTTTTAAGGAACAGGTTAAAAAGAGAATCCTAATGTGATTTCGTGATAATGGGTGTGTTCCTTATCTTCTCCTAGTGTCTAAACTCTTCTCCATGGCTGGACCCCCAATAATATTCCTGTACGTGCTAAGGGGTATCTAGAGAGTGGGATAGGTTTAATAACTACCCTCACCCTAACGCGTACACTAACCCTAACCCCTACCCTAACCCTAACGCGTACCCTAATCCTAACCCGTACCCTAAACCGAGCCCTAACCCTAACACTAACCCTAACCCTAACCCTAACCCATGCCCTACGCCCTACCCGAACCCTTCCCCGAACCCGTACCCTAAGCCGTACCCTAAACCTCACCCTAACCCTAACCCTAACCCTAAGCTACCCTTGACGGCTTCTGCCTCCAATAGATTTCCTAAGCACTAGTGTTTTAAGGAACAGCTTAAAAATAGAATCCTAAAGTGATTTCGTGGTAATGGGTGTGTTCCTTATTTTCTCCTCGTGTCTAAACTCTTCTCCATGGCTGGACCCCCAAATAATATTCCTTTATGTGCTAAGGGGTATCTAGAGAGTGTGATAGGTTTAATAACTACCCTCACCCTAACACGTACCCTAACCCTAACCCCTACCCTAACCCTAACGCGTACCCTAATCCTAACCCGTACCCTAAACCGAGCCCTAACCCTAACACTAACCCTAACCCTAACCCTAACCCATACCCTACGCCCTACCCGAACCCCTCCCCGAACCCGTACCCTAAGCCGTACCCTAACCCTCACCCTAACCCTAACCCTAACCCTAAGCTACCCTTGACTGCTTCTGCCTCCAATAGATTTCCTAAGCACTAGTGTTTTAAGGAACAGGTTAAAAAGAGAATCCTAATGTGATTTCTTGATAATGGGTGTGTTCCTAATCTTCTCCTAGTGTCTAAACTCTTCTCCATGGCTGGACCACCAAATAATATTCCTTTAAGTGCTAAGGGGTACCTAGAGAGTGGGATAGGTTTAATAACTACCCTCACCCTAACGCGTACCCTAACCCTAACCCCTACCCTAACCCTAACACGTACCCTAATCCTAACCCGTACCCTAAACCGAGCCCTAAACCTAACACTAGCCCTAACCCTAACCCTAACCCATACCCTACGCTCTACCCGAACCCCTCCCCGAACCCGTACCCTAAGCCGTACCCTAACCCTCACCCTAA
Organism: Balaenoptera acutorostrata; assembly: GCF_949987535.1. Lineage (NCBI taxonomy): Eukaryota > Metazoa > Chordata > Mammalia > Artiodactyla > Balaenopteridae > Balaenoptera > Balaenoptera acutorostrata. Next base: position 622,296 of record NW_026646625.1, read on the forward strand.
CCCTAACCCTAACCCTAAGCTACCCTTGACTGCTTCTGCCTCCAATAGATTTCCTAAGCACTAGTGTTTTAAGGAACAGGTTAAAAAGAGAATCCTAATGTGATTTCGTGATAATGGGTGTGTTCCTTATCTTCTCCTAGTGTCTAAACTCTTTTCCATGGCTGGACCCCCAATAATATTCCTGTACGTGCTAAGGGGTATCTAGAGAGTGGGATAGGTTTAATAACTACCCTCACCCTAACGCGTACACTAACCCTAACCCCTACCCTAACCCTAACGCGTACACTAATCCTAACCCGTACCCTACACCGAGCCCTAACCCTAACACTAACCCTAACCCTAACCCTAACCCATACCCTACGCTCTACACGAACCCCTCGCCGAACCCGTACCCTAAGCCGTACCCTAACCCTCACCCTAACCCTAACCCTAACCCTAAGCTACCCTTGACTGCTTCTGCCTCCAATAGATTTCCTAAGCACTAGTGTTTTAAGGAACAATTTAAAAAGAGAATCATATTGTGATTTCTTGATAATGGGTGTGTTCCTTATCTTCTCCTAGTGTCTAAACTCTTCTCCATGGCTGGACCCCCAAATAATATTCCTTTACGTGCTAAGGGGTATCTAGAGAGTGGGATAGGTTTAATAACTACCCTCACCCTAAAGCGTACCCTAACCCTAACCACTACCCTAACACTAACGCGTACCCTAATCCTAACCCGTACCCTAAACCGAGCCCTAACCCTAACACTAGCCCTAACCCTAACCCTAACCCATACCCTACGCTCTACACGAACCCCTCGCCGAACCCGTACCCTAAGCCGTACCCTAACCCTCACCCTAACCCTAACCCTAACCCTAAGCTACCCTTGATTGCTTCTGCCTCCAATAGATTTCCTAAGCACTAGTGTTTAAAGGAACAGGTGAAAAAGAGAATCCTAATGTGATTTCTTGATAATGGGTGTGTTCCTTATCTTCTCCTCGTGTCTAAACTCTTCTCCATGGCTGGACCCCCAAATAATATTCCTTTACGTGCTAAGGGTTATCTAGAGAGTGTGATAGGTTTAATAACTAACCCCACCCTAACGCGTACCCTAACCATAACCCCTACCCTAACCCTAACGCGTACCCTAATCCTAACCCATACCCTAAACCGAGCCCTAACCCTAACACTAGCCCTAACCCTATACCTAACCCATACCCTACGCCCTACCCGAACCCCTCCCCGAACCCATACCCTAAGCCATACCCTAACCCTCACCCTAACCCTAACCCTAACCCTAAGCTACCCTTGACTGCTTCTGCCTCCAATAGATTTCCTAAGCACTAGTGTTTTAAGGAACAGGTTAAAAAGAGAATCCTAAAGTGATTTCGTGATAATGGGTGTGTTCCTTATCTTCTCCTAGTGTCTAAACTCTTCTCCATGGCTGGACCCCCAAATAATATTCCTTTACGTGCTAAGGGTTATCTAGAGAGTGGGATAGGTTTAATAACTACCCTCACCCTAACGCGTTCCCTAACCCTAACCCCTACCCTAACCCTAACGCGTACCCTAATCCTAACCCGTAACCTAAACCGAGCCCTAAACCTAACACTAGCCCTAACCCTAACCCTAACCCATACCCTACGCCCTACCCGAACCCCTCCCCGAACCCGTACCCTAAGCCATACCCTAGCCCTCACCCTAACCCTAACACTAACCCTAAGCTACCCTTGACTGCTTCTGCCTCCAATAGATTTCCTAAGCACTAGTGTTTTAAGGAACAGGTTAAAAAGAGAATCCTAATGTGTTTTCTTGATAATGGGTGTGTTCCTTATTTTCTCCTCGTGTCTAAACTCTTCTCCATGGCTGGACCCCCAAATAATATTCCTTTACGTGCTAAGGGTTATCTAGAGAGTGGGATAGGTTTAATAACTACCCTCACCCTAACGCGTTCCCTAACCCTAACCCCTACCCTAACCCTAACGCGTAAAATAATCCTAACCCGTACCCTAAACCGAGCCCTAACCCTAACACTAGCCCTAACCCTAACCCTAACCAATACCCTACGCCCTATCCGAACCACTCCCCGAACCCGTACCCTAAGCCGTACCCTAACCCTCACACTAACCCTAAGCTACCCTTGACTGCTTCTGCCTCCAATAGATTTCCTAAGCACTAGTGTTTTAAGGAACAGGTTAAAAAGAGAATCCTAATGTGATTTCTTGATAATGCGTGTGTTCCTTAACTTCTCCTAGTGTCTAAATTCTTCTCCATGGCTGGACCCCCAAATAATATTCCTTTACGTGCTAAGGGGTATCTAGAGAGTGGGATAGGTTTAATAACTAACCTCACCCTATCGCGTACCCTAACCCTAACCCCTACCCTAACACTAACGCGTACCCTAATCCTAACCCGTACCCTAAACCGAGCCCTAACCCTAACACTAACCCTAACCCTAACCCTAAACCATACCCTACGCCCTACCCGAACCCCTCCCCGAACCCGTACCCTAAGCCGTACCCTAACCCTCACCCTAACCCTAAACCTAACCCTAAGCTACCCTTGACGGCTTCTGCCTCCAATAGATTTCCTAAGCACTAGTGTTTTAAGGAACAGGTTAAAAAGAGAATCCTAATGTGATTTCTTGATAATGGGTGTGTTCCTTATTTTCTCCTAGTGTCTAAACTCTTCTCCATGGCTGGACCCCCAAATAATATTACTTTACGTGCTAAGGGGTATCTAGAGAGTGGGATAGGTTTAATAACTACCCTCACCCTAAAGCGTACCCTAACCCTAACCACTACCCTAACACTAACGCGTACCCTAATCCTAACCCGTACCCTTAACCGAGCCCTAACCCTAACACTAACCCTAACCCTAACCCTAACCCATACCCTACGCCCTACCCGAACCCCTCCCCGAACCCGTACCCTAAGTCGTACCCTAACCCTCACCCTAACCCTAAACCTAACCCTAAGCTACCCTTGACGGCTTCTGCCTCCAATAGATATCCTAAGCACTAGTGTTTTAAGGAACAGGTTAAAAAGAGAATCCTAATGTGATTTCTTGATAATGGGTGTGTTCCTTATCTTCTCCTCGTGTCTAAACTCTTCTCCATGGATGGACCACCAAATAATATTCCTTTAAGTGCTAAGGGGTATCTAGAGAGTGGGATAGGTTTAATAACTATCCTCACCCTAACGCGTACCCTAACCCTAACCCCTACCCTAACCCTAACGCGTACCCTAATCCTAACCCGTACCCTAAGCCGTACCCTAACCCTCACCCTAACCCTAACCCTAACCCTAAGCTACCCTTGACTGCTTCTGCCTCCAATAGATTTCCTAAGCACTAGTGTTTTAAGGAACAGGTGAAAAAGAGAATCCGAATGTGATTTCTTGATAATGGGTGTGTTCCTTATCTTCTCCTCGTGTCTAAACTCTTCTCCATGGTTGGACCCACAAATAATATTCCTTTACGTGCTAAGGGGTATCTAGAGAGTGGGATAGGTTTAATAACTACCCTGACCCTAACGCGTACACTAACCCTAACCCCTACCCTAACCCTAACGCGTACCCTAATCCTAACCCGTACCCTAACCCGAGCCCTAACCCTAACACTAACCCTAACCCTAACCCTAACCCATACCCTACGCCCTACCCGAACCCCTCCCTGAACCCGTACCCTAAACCGTACCCTAACACTCACCCTAACCCTAACCCTAACCCTAAGCTACCCTTGACGGCTTCTGCCTCCAATAGATTTCGTAAGCACTAGTGTTTTAAGGAACAGGTTAAAAAGAGAATCCTAATGTGATTTCGTGATAATGGGTGTGTTCCTTATCTTCTCCTAGTGTCTAAACTCTTCTCCATGGCTGGACCCCCAATAATATTCCTGTACGTGCTAAGGGGTATCTAGAGAGTGGGATAGGTTTAATAACTACCCTCACCCTAACGCGTACACTAACCCTAACCCCTACCCTAACCCTAACGCGTACCCTAATCCTAACCCGTACCCTAAACCGAGCCCTAACCCTAACACTAACCCTAACCCTAACCCTAACCCCTGCCCTACGCCCTACCCGAACCCTTCCCCGAACCCGTACCCTAAGCCGTACCCTAAACCTCACCCTAACCCTAACCCTAACCCTAAGCTACCCTTGACGGCTTCTGCCTCCAATAGATTTCCTAAGCACTAGTGTTTTAAGGAACAGGTTAAAAATAGAATCCTAATGTGATTTCTTGATAATGGGTGTGTTCCTTATCTTCTCCTCGTGTCTAAACTCTTCTCCATGGCTGGACCCCCAAATAATATTCCTTTACGTGCTAAGGGGTATCTAGAGAGTAGGATAGGTTTAATAACTACCCTCACCCTAACGCGTACCCTAACCCTAACCCCTACCCTAACCCTAACGCGTACCCTAATCCTAACCCGTACCCTAAACCGAGCCCTAAACCTAACACTAGCCCTAACCCTAACCCTAACCCATACCCTACGCCCTACCCGAACCCCTCCCTGAACCCGTACCCTATGCCATACCCTATCCCTCACCCTAACCCTAACACTAACCCTAAGCTACCCTTGACTGCTTCTGCCTCCAATAGATTTCCTAAGCACTAGTGTTGTAAGGAACAGGTTAAAAACAGAATCCTAAAGTGATTTCGTGATAATGGGTGTGTTCCTTATTTTCTCCTCGTGTCTAAACTCTTCTCCATGACTGGACCCCCAAATAATATTCCTTTATGTGCTAAGGGGTATCTAGAGAGTGTGATAGGTTTAATAACTACCCTCACCCTAACACGTACCCTAACCCTAACCCCTACCCTAACCCTAACGCGTACCCTAATCCTAACCCGTACCCTAAACCGAGCCCTAACCATAACACTAACCCTAAACCTAACCCTAACCCATACCCTACGCCCTACCCGAACCCCTACCCGAACCCGTACCCTAAGCCGTACCCTAACCCTCACCCTAACCCTAACCCTAACCCTAAGCTACCCTTGACTGCTTCTGCCTCCAATAGATTTCCTAAGCACTAGTGTTTTAAGGAACAGGTTAAAAAGAGAATCCTAATGTGATTTCTTGATAATGGGTGTGTTCCTTATCTTCTCCTCGTGTCTAAACTCTTCTCCATGGCTGGACCCCCAAATAATATTCCTTTACGTGCTAAGGGGTATCTAGAGAGTGGGATAGATTTAATAACTAACCTCACCCTAACGCGTACCCTAACCCTAACCCCTACCCTAACACTAACGCGTACCCTAATCCTAACCCGTACCCTAAACCGAGCCCTAACCCTAACCCTTGCCCTAAACCTAACCCTAACCCATACCCTACGCCCTACCCGAACCCCTCCCCGAACCCGTACCCTAAGCCGTACCCTAACCCTCACCCTAACCCTAACCCTAACCCTAAGCTACCCTTGACTGCTTCTGCCTCCAATAGATTTCCTAAGCACTAGTGTTTTAAGGAACAGGTTAAAAAGAGAATCCTAATGTGATTTCTTGATAATGGGTGTGTTCCTAATCTTCTCCTAGTGTCTAAACTCTTCTCCATGGCTGGACCACCAAATAATATTCCTTTACGTGCTAAGGGGTATCTACAGAGTGGGATAGGTTTAATAACTAACCTCACCCTATCGCGTACCCTAACCCTAACCCCTACCCTAACACTAACACGTACCCTAATCCTAACCCGTACCCTAAACCGAGCCCTAACCCTAACACTAAACCTAACCCTAACCCTAACCCATACCCTACGCCCTACCCGAACCCCTCCCCGAACCCGTACCCTAAGCCATACCCTAACCCTCACCCTAACCCTAACCCTAACCCTAAGCTACCCTTGACTGCTTCTGCCTCCAATAGATTTCCTAAGCACTAGTGTTTTAAGGAACAGGTGAAAAAGAGAATCCTAATGTGATTTCGTGATAATGGGTGTGTTCCTTATCTTCTCCTAGTGTCTAAACTCTTCTCCATGGCTGGACCCCCAATAATATTCCTGTACGTGCTAAGGGGTATCTAGAGAGTGGGATATGTTTAATAACTACCCTGACCCTAACGCGTACACTAACCCTAACCCCTACCCTAACCCTAACGCGTACCCTAATCCTAACCCGTACCCTAAACCGAGCCCTAACCCTAACACTAACCCTAACCCTAACCCTAACCCATACCCTATGCCCTACCCGAACCCCTCCCCGAACCCGTACCCTAAACCGTACCCTAACCCTCACCCTAACCCTAACCCTAACCCTAAGCTACCCTTGACGGCTTCTGCCTCCAATAGATTTCGTAAGCAATAGTGTTTTAAGGAACAGGTTAAAAAGAGAATCCTAATGTGATTTCGTGATAATGGGTGTGTTCCTTATCTTCTCCTAGTGTCTAAACTCTTCTCCATGGCTGGACCCCCAATAATATTCCTGTACGTGCTAAGGGGTATCTAGAGAGTGGGATAGGTTTAATAACTACCCTCACCCTAACGCGTACACTAACCCTAACCCCTACCCTAACCCTAACGCGTACCCTAATCCTAACCCGTACCCTAAACCGAGCCCTAAACCTAACACTAGCCCTAACCCTAACCCTAACCCATACCCTACGCCCTACCCGAACCCCTCCCCGAACCCGTACCCTAAGCCATACCCTAGCCCTCACCCTAACCCTAACACTAACCCTAAGCTACCCTTGACTGCTTCTGCCTCCAATAGATTTCCTAAGCACTAGTGTTTAAAGGAACAGGTGAAAAAGAGAATCCTAATGTGATTTCTTGATAATGGGTGTGTTCCTTATCTTCTCCTCGTGTCTAAACTCTTCTCCATGGCTGGACCCCCAAATAATATTCCTTTACGTGCTAAGGGTTATCTAGAGAGTGTGATAGGTTTAATAACTAACCCCACCCTAACGCGTACCCTAACCATAACCCCTACCCTAACCCTAACGCGTACCCTAATCCTAACCCATACCCTAAACCGAGCCCTAACCCTAACACTAGCCCTAACCCTATACCTAACCCATACCCTACGCCCTACCCGAACCCCTCCCCGAACCCATACCCTAAGCCATACCCTAACCCTCACCCTAACCCTAACCCTAACCCTAAGCTACCCTTGACTGCTTCTGCCTCCAATAGATTTCCTAAGCACTAGTGTTTTAAGGAACAGGTTAAAAAGAGAATCCTAAAGTGATTTCGTGATAATGGGTGTGTTCCTTATCTTCTCCTAATGTCTAAACTCTTCTCCATGGCTGGACCCCCAATAATATTCCTGTACGTGCTAAGGGGTATCTAGAGAGTGGGATAGGTTTAATAACTACCCTCACCCTAACGCGTACACTAACCCTAACCCCTACCCTAACACTAACGCGTACCCTAATCCTAACCCGTACCCTAAAGCGAGCCCTAACCCTAACACTAACCCTAACCCTAACCCTAACCCATACCCTACGCCCTACCCGAACCCCTCCCCGAACCCGTACCCTAAGCCGTACCCTAACCCTCACCCTAACCCTAACCCTAACCCTAAGCTACCCTTGACGGCTTCTGCCTCCAATAGATTTCCTAAGCACTAGTGTTTTAAGGAACAGGTTAAAAAGAGAATCCTAATGTGATTTCTTGATAATGGGTGTTTTCCTTATCTTCTCCTAGTGTCTAAACTCTTCTCCATGGCTGGACCCCCAAATAATATTACTTTACGTGCTAAGGGGTATCTAGAGAGTGGGATAGGTTTAATAACTACCCTCACCCTAAAGCGTACCCTAACCCTAACCACTACCCTAACACTAACGCGTACCCTAATCCTAACCCGTACCCTTAACCGAGCCCTAACCCTAACACTAACCCTAACCCTAACCCTAACACATACCCTACGCCCTACCCGAACCCCTCCCCGAACCCGTACCCTAAGTCGTACCCTAACCCTCACCCTAACCCTAACCCTAACCCTAAGCTACCCTTGACTGCTTCTGCCTCCAATAGATTTCCTAAGCACTAGTGTTTTAAGGAACAGGTTAAAAAGAGAATCCTAATGTGATTTCGTGATAATGGGTGTGTTCCTTATCTTCTCCTCGTGTCTAAACTCTTCTCCATGGCTGGACCCCCAATAATATTCCTTTATGTGCTAAGGGGTATCTAGAGAGTGTGATAGGTTTAATAACTACCCTCACCCTAACACGTACCCTAACCCTAACCCCTACCCTAACCCTAACGCGTACCCTAATCCTAACCCGTACCCTAAACCGAGCCCTAACCATAACACTAACCCTAACCCTAACCCTAACCCATACCCTACGCCCTACCCGAACCCCTCCCCGAACCCGTACCCTAAGCCATACCCTAGCCCTCACCCTAACCCTAACCCTAACCCTAAGCTACCCTTGACGGCTTCTGCCTCCAATAGATTTCCTAAGCACTAGTGTTTTAAGGACCAGGTTAAAAAGAGAATCCTAATGTGATTTCGTGATAATGGGTGTGTTCCTTATCTTCTCCTAGTGTCTAAACTCTTCTCCATGGCTGGACCCCCAAATAATATTCCTTTACGTGCTAAGGGGTATCTAGAGAGTGGGATAGGTTTAATAACTAACCTCACTCTATCGCGTACCCTAACCCTAACCCCTACCCTAACACTAACGTGTACCCTAATCCTAACCCGTACCCTAAACCGAGCCCTAACCCTAACACTAACCCTAAACCTAACCCTAACCCATACCCTACGCCCTACCCGAACCCCTCCCCGAACCCGTACCCTAAGCCATACTCTAACCCTCACCCTAACCCTAACCCTAACCCTAAGCTACCCTTGACTGATTCTGCCTCCAATAGATTTCCTAAGCACTAGTGTTTTAAGGAACAGGTGAAAAAGAGAATCCTAATGTGATTTCTTGATAATGGGTGTGTTCCTTATCTTCTCCTAGTGTCTAAACTCTTCTCCATGGCTGGACCCCCAATAATATTCCTGTACGTGCTAAGGGGTATCTAGAGAGTGTGATAGGTTTAATAACTACCCCCACCCTAACGCGTACCCTAACCCTAACCCCTACCCTAACCCTAACGCGTACCCTAATCCTAACCCATACCCTAAACCGAGCCCTAACCCTAACACTAGCCCTAACCCTATACCTAACCCATACCCTACGCCCTACCCGAACCCCTCCCCGAACCCGTACCCTAAGCCATACCCTAACCCTCACCCTAACCCTAACCCTAACCCTAAGCTACCCTTGATTGCTTCTGCCACCAATACCTTTCCTAAGCACTAGTGTTTTAAGGAACAGGTTAAAAAGAGAATCCTAATGTGATTGCGTGATAATGGGTGTGTTCCTTATCTTCTCCTAGTGTCTAAACTCTTCTCCATGGCTGGACCCCCAATAATATTCCTGTACGTGCTAAGGGGTATCTAGAGACTGGGATAGGTTTAATAACTACCCTCACCCTAACGCGTACACTAACCCTAACCCCTACCCTAACCCTAACGCGTACCCTAATCCTAACCCGTACCCTAAACCGAGCCCTAACCCTAACAATAACCCTAACCCTAACCCTAACCCATACCCTACGACCTACCCGAACCCCTCCCCGAACCCGTACCCTAAGCCGTACCCTAACCCTCACCCTAACCCTAACCCTAACACTAATCTACCCTTGACGGCTTCTGCCTCCAATAGATTTCGTAAGCACTAGTGTTTTAAGGAACAGGTTAAAAAGAGAATCCTAATGTGATTTCGTGATAATGGGTGTGTTCCTTATCTTCTCCTAGTGTCTAAACTCTTCTCCATGGCTGGACCCCTAATAATATTCCTGTACGTGCTAAGGGGTATCTAGAGAGTGGGATAGGTTTAATAACTACCCTCACCCTAACGCGTACACTAACCCTAACCCCTACCCTAACCCTAACGCGTACCCTAATCCTCACCCGTACCCTAAACCGAGCCCTAACCCTAACACTAACCCTAACCCTAACCCTAACCCATACCCTACGCCCTACCCGAACCCCTCCCCGAACCCGTACCCTAAGCCGTACCCTAACCCTCACCCTAACCCTAACCCTAACCCTAAGCTACCCTTGACGGCTTCTGCCTCCAATAGATTTCCTAAGCACTAGTGTTTTAAGGAACAGGTTAAAAAGAGAATCCTAATGTGATTTCTTGATAATGGGTGTGTTCCTTATCTTCTCCTAGTGTCTAAACTCTTCTCCATGGCTGGACCCCCAAATAATATTACTTTAAGTGCTAAGGGGTACCTAGAGAGTGGGATAGGTTTAATAACTACCCTCACCCTAACGCGTACCCTAACCCTAACCCCTACCCTAACCCTAACACGTACCCTAATCCTAACCCGTACCCTAAACCGAGCCCTAAACCTAACACTAGCCCTAACCCTAACCCTAACCCATACCCTACGCTCTACCCGAACCCCTCCCCGAACCCGTACCCTAAGCCGTACCCTAACCCTCACCCTAACCCTAACCCTAACCCTAAGCTACCCTTGACTGCTTCTGTCTCCAATAGATTTCCTAAGCACTAGTGTTTTAAGGAACAGGTTAAAAAGAGAATCCTAATGTGATTTCGTGATAATGGGTGTGTTCCTTATCTTCTCCTAGTGTCTAAACTCTTCTCCATGGCTGGACCCCCAATAATATTCCTGTACGTGCTAAGGGGTATCTAGAGAGTGGGATAGGTTTAATAACTACCCTCACCCTAACGCGTACACTAACCCTAACCCCTACCCTAACCCTAACGCGTACACTAATCCTAACCCGTACCCTAAACCGAGCCCTAACCCTAACACTAACCCTAACCCTAACCCTAACCCATACCCTACGCTCTACACGAACCCCTCGCCGAACCCGTACCCTAAGCCGTACCCTAACCCTCACCCTAACCCTAACCCTAACCCTAAGCTACCCTTGACTGCTTCTGCCTCCAATAGATTTCCTAAGCACTAGTGTTTTAAGGAACAGTTTAAAAAGAGAATCATATTGTGATTTCTTGATAATGGGTGTGTTCCTTATCTTCTCCTAGTGTCTAAACTCTTCTCCATGGCTGGACCCCCAAATAATATTCCTTTACGTGCTAAGGGGTATCTAGAGAGTGTGATAGGTTTAATAACTACTCCCACCCTAACGCGTACCCTAACCCTACCCCTACCCTAACCCTAACGCGTACCCTTATCCTAACCCGTACCCTAAACCGAGCCCTAAACCTAACACTAACCCTAACCCTAAACCTAACCCATACCCTACGCCCTACCCGAACCCCTCCCCGAACCCGTACCCTAAGCCGTACCCTAACCCTCACCCTAACCCTAACCCTAACCCTAAGCTACCCTTGACTGCTTCTGCCTCCAATAGATTTCCTAAGCACTAGTGTTTTAAGGAACAGGTTAAAAAGAGTATCATAATGTGATTTCGTGATAATGGGTGTGTTCCTTATCTTCTCCTAGTGTCTAAACTCTTCTCCATGGCTGGACCCCCAATAATATTCCTGTACGTGCTAAGGGGTATCTAGAGAGTGGGATAGGTTTAATAACTACCCTGACCCTAACGCGTACACTAACCCTAACCCCTACCCTAACCCTAATGCGTACCCTAATCCTAACCCGTACCCTAAACCGATCCCTAACCCTAACACTAACCCTAACCCTAACCCTAACCCATACCCTATGCCCTACCCGAACCCCTCCCCGAACCCGTACCCTAAACCGTACCCTAACCCTCACCCTAACCCTAACCCTAACCCTAAGCTACCCTTGACGGCTTCTGCCTCCAATAGATTTCGTAAGCAATAGTGTTTTAAGGAACATGTTAAAAAGAGAATCCTAATGTGATTTCGTGATAATGGGTGTGTTCCTTATCTTCTCCTAGTGTCTAAACTCTTCTCCATGGCTGGACCCCCAATAATATTCCTGTACGTGCTAAGGGGTATCTAGAGAGTGGGATAGGTTTAATAACTACCCTCACCCTAACGCGTACACTAACCCTAACCCCTACCCTAACCCTAACGCGTACCCTAATCCTAACCCGTAACCTAAACCGAGCCATAACCCTAACACTAACCCTAAACCTAACCCTAACCCATACCCTACGCCCTACCCGAACCCCTCCCCGAACCCGTACCCTAAGCCGTACCCTAACCCTCACCCTAACCCTAACCCTAACCCTAAGCTACCCTTGACGGCTTCTGCCTCCAATAGATTTCCTAAGCACTAGTGTTTTAAGGAACAGGTTAAAAAAAGAATCCTAATGTGATTTCTTGATAATGGGTGTGTTCCTTATCTTCTCCTCGTGTCTAAACTCTTCTCCATGGCTGGACCCCCAAATAATATTCCTTTACGTGCTAAGGGGTATCTAGAGAGTAGGATAGGTTTAATAACTACCCTCACCCTAACGCGTACCCTAACCCTAACCCCTACCCTAACCCTAACGCGTACCCTAATCCTAACCCGTACCCTAAACCGAGCCCTAAACCTAACACTAGCCCTAACCCTAACCCTAACCCATACCCTACGCCCTACCTGAACCCCTCCCCGAACCCGGACCCTAAGCCATACCCTAGCCCTCACCCTAACCCTAACACTAACCCTAAGCTACCCTTGACTGCTTCTGCCTCCAATAGATTTCCTAAGCACTAGTGTTTAAAGGAACAGGTGAAAAAGAGAATCCTAATGTGATTTCTTGATAATGGGTGTGTTCCTTATCTTCTCCTCGTGTCTAAACTCTTCTCCATGGCTGGACCCCCAAATAATATTCCTTTACGTGCTAAGGGTTATCTAGAGAGTGTGATAGGTTTAATAACTACCCCCACCCTAACGCGTACCCTAACCATTACCCCTACCCTAACCCTAACGCGTACCCTAATCCTAACCCATACCCTAAACCGAGCCCTAACCCTAACACTAGCCCTAACCCTATACCTAACCCATACCCTACGCCCTACCCGAACCACTCCCCGAACCCATACCCTAAGCCATACCCTAACCCTCACCCTAACCCTAACCCTAACCCTAAGCTACCCTTGACTGCTTCTGCCTCCAATAGATTTCCTAAGCACTAGTGTTTTAAGGAACAGGTTAAAAAGAGAATCCTAATGTGATTTCGTGATAATGGGTGTGTTCCTTATCTTCTCCTAGTGTCTAAACTCTTCTCCATGGCTGGACCCCTAATAATATTCCTGTACGTGCTAAGGGGTATCTAGAGAGTGGGATAGGTTTAATAACTACCCTCACCCTAACGCGTACACTAACCCTAACCCCTACCCTAACCCTAACGCGTACCCTAATCCTCACCCGTACCCTAAACCGAGCCCTAACCCTAACACTAACCCTAACCCTAACCCTAACCCATACCCTACGCCCTACCCGAACCCCTCCCCGAACCCGTTCCCTAAGCCGTACCCTAACCCTCACCCTAACCCTAACCCTAACCCTAAGCTCCCCTTGACGGCTTCTGCCTCCAATAGATTTCCTAAGCACTAGTGTTTTAAGGAACAGGTTAAAAAGAGAATCCTAATGTGATTTCTTGATAATGGGTGTGTTCCTTATCTTCTCCTAGTGTCTAAACTCTTCTCCATGGCTGGACCCCCAAATAATATTACTTTAAGTGCTAAGGGGTACCTAGAGAGTGGGATAGGTTTAATAACTACCCTCACCCTAACGCGTACCCTAACCCTAACCCCTACCCTAACCCTAACACGTACCCTAATCCTAACCCGTACCCTAAACCGAGCCCTAAACCTAACACTAGCCCTAACCCTAACCCTAACCCATACCCTACGCTCTACCCGAACCCCTCCCCGAACCCGTACCCTAAGCCGTACCCTAACCCTCACCCTAACCCTAACCCTAACCCTAAGCTACCCTTGACTGCTTCTGTCTCCAATAGATTTCCTAAGCACTAGTGTTTTAAGGAACAGGTTAAAAAGAGAATCCTAATGTGATTTCGTGATAATGGGTGTGTTCCTTATCTTCTCCTAGTGTCTAAACTCTTCTCCATGGCTGGACCCCCAATAATATTCCTGTACGTGCTAAGGGGTATCTAGAGAGTGGGATAGGTTTAATAACTACCCTCACCCTAACGCGTACACTAACCCTAACCCCTACCCTAACCCTAACGCGTACACTAATCCTAACCCGTACCCTAAACCGAGCCCTAACCCTAACACTAACCCTAACCCTAACCCTAACCCATACCCTACGCTCTACACGAACCCCTCGCCGAACCCGTACCCTAAGCCGTACCCTAACCCTCACCCTAACCCTAACCCTAACCCTAAGCTACCCTTGACTGCTTCTGCCTCCAATAGATTTCCTAAGCACTAGTGTTTTAAGGAACAGTTTAAAAAGAGAATCATATTGTGATTTCTTGATAATGGGTGTGTTCCTTATCTTCTCCTAGTGTCTAAACTCTTCTCCATGGCTGGACCCCCAAATAATATTCCTTTACGTGCTAAGGGGTATCTAGAGAGTGTGATAGGTTTAATAACTACTCCCACCCTAACGCGTACCCTAACCCTACCCCTACCCTAACCCTAACGCGTACCCTTATCCTAACCCGTACCCTAAACCGAGCCCTAAACCTAACACTAACCCTAACCCTAAACCTAACCCATACCCTACGCCCTACCCGAACCCCTCCCCGAACCCGTACCCTAAGCCGTACCCTAACCCTCACCCTAACCCTAACCCTAACCCTAAGCTACCCTTGACTGCTTCTGCCTCCAATAGATTTCCTAAGCACTAGTGTTTTAAGGAACAGGTTAAAAAGAGTATCATAATGTGATTTCGTGATAATGGGTGTGTTCCTTATCTTCTCCTAGTGTCTAAACTCTTCTCCATGGCTGGACCCCCAATAATATTCCTGTACGTGCTAAGGGGTATCTAGAGAGTGGGATAGGTTTAATAACTACCCTGACCCTAACGCGTACACTAACCCTAACCCCTACCCTAACCCTAACGCGTACCCTAATCCTAACCCGTACCCTAAACCGATCCCTAACCCTAACACTAACCCTAACCCTAACCCTAACCCATACCCTATGCCCTACCCGAACCCCTCCCCGAACCCGTACCCTAAACCGTACCCTAACCCTCACCCTAACCCTAACCCTAACCCTAAGCTACCCTTGACGGCTTCTGCCTCCAATAGATTTCGTAAGCAATAGTGTTTTAAGGAACATGTTAAAAAGAGAATCCTAATGTGATTTCGTGATAATGGGTGTGTTCCTTATCTTCTCCTAGTGTCTAAACTCTTCTCCATGGCTGGACCCCCAATAATATTCCTGTACGTGCTAAGGGGTATCTAGAGAGTGGGATAGGTTTAATAACTACCCTCACCCTAACGCGTACACTAACCCTAACCCCTACCCTAACCCTAACGCGTACCCTAATCCTAACCCGTAACCTAAACCGAGCCATAACCCTAACACTAACCCTAAACCTAACCCTAACCCATACCCTACGCCCTACCCGAACCCCTCCCCGAACCCGTACCCTAAGCCGTACCCTAACCCTCACCCTAACCCTAACCCTAACCCTAAGCTACCCTTGACGGCTTCTGCCTCCAATAGATTTCCTAAGCACTAGTGTTTTAAGGAACAGGTTAAAAAAAGAATCCTAATGTGATTTCTTGATAATGGGTGTGTTCCTTATCTTCTCCTCGTGTCTAAACTCTTCTCCATGGCTGGACCCCCAAATAATATTCCTTTACGTGCTAAGGGGTATCTAGAGAGTAGGATAGGTTTAATAACTACCCTCACCCTAACGCGTACCCTAACCCTAACCCCTACCCTAACCCTAACGCGTACCCTAATCCTAACCCGTACCCTAAACCGAGCCCTAAACCTAACACTAGCCCTAACCCTAACCCTAACCCATACCCTACGCCCTACCCGAACCCCTCCCCGAACCCGGACCCTAAGCCATACCCTAGCCCTCACCCTAACCCTAACACTAACCCTAAGCTACCCTTGACTGCTTCTGCCTCCAATAGATTTCCTAAGCACTAGTGTTTAAAGGAACAGGTGAAAAAGAGAATCCTAATGTGATTTCTTGATAATGGGTGTGTTCCTTATCTTCTCCTCGTGTCTAAACTCTTCTCCATGGCTGGACCCCCAAATAATATTCCTTTACGTGCTAAGGGTTATCTAGAGAGTGTGATAGGTTTAATAACTACCCCCACCCTAACGCGTACCCTAACCATTACCCCTACCCTAACCCTAACGCGTACCCTAATCCTAACCCATACCCTAAACCGAGCCCTAACCCTAACACTAGCCCTAACCCTATACCTAACCCATACCCTACGCCCTACCCGAACCACTCCCCGAACCCATACCCTAAGCCATACCCTAACCCTCACCCTAACCCTAACCCTAACCCTAAGCTACCCTTGACTGCTTCTGCCTCCAATAGATTTCCTAAGCACTAGTGTTTTAAGGAACAGGTTAAAAAGAGAATCCTAAAGTGATTTCGTGATAATGGGTGTGTTCCTTATCTTCTCCTAGTGTCTAAACTCTTCTCCATGGCTGGACCCCCAATAATATTCCTGTACGTGCTAAGGGGTATCTAGAGAGTGGGATAGGTTTAATAACTACCCTCACCCTAACGCGTACACTAACCCTAACCCCTACCCTAACACTAACGCGTACCCTAATCCTAACCCGTACCCTAAAGCGAGCCCTAACCCTAACACTAACCCTAACCCTAACCCTAACCCATACCCTACGCCCTACCCGAACCCCTCCCCGAACCCGTACCCTAAGCCGTACCCTAACCCTCACCCTAACCCTAACCCTAACCCTAAGCTACCCTTGACGGCTTCTGCCTCCAATAGATTTCCTAAGCACTAGTGTTTTAAGGAACAGGTTAAAAAGAGAATCCTAATGTGATTTCTTGATAATGGGTGTGTTCCTTATCTTCTCCTAGTGTCTAAACTCTTCTCCATGGCTGGACCCCCAAATAATATTACTTTACGTGCTAAGGGGTATCTAGAGAGTGGGATAGGTTTAATAACTACCCTCACCCTAAAGCGTACCCTAACCCTAACCACTACCCTAACACTAACGCGTACCCTAATCCTAACCCGTACCCTTAACCGAGCCCTAACCCTAACACTAACCCTAACCCTAACCCTAACCAATACCCTACGCCCTACCCGAACCCCTCCCCGAACCCGTACCCTAAGTCGTACCCTAACCCTCACCCTAACCCTAACCCTAACCCTAAGCTACCCTTGACTGCTTCTGCCTCCAATAGATTTCCTAAGCACTAGTGTTTTAAGGAACAGGTTAAAAAGAGAATCCTAATGTGATTTCGTGATAATGGGTGTGTTCCTTATCTTCTCCTCGTGTCTAAACTCTTCTCCATGGCTGGACCCCCAATAATATTCCTTTATGTGCTAAGGGGTATCTAGAGAGTGTGATAGGTTTAATAACTACCCTCACCCTAACACGTACCCTAACCCTAACCCCTACCCTAACCCTAACGCGTAACCTAATCCTAACCCGTACCCTAAACCGAGCCCTAACCATAACACTAACCCTAACCCTAACCCTAACCCATACCCTACGCCCTACCCGAAACCCTCCCCGAACCCGTACCCTAAGCCATACCCTAGCCCTCACCCTAACCCTAACCCTAACCCTAAGCTACCCTTGACGGCTTCTGCCTCCAATAGATTTCCTAAGCACTAGTGTTTTAAGGACCAGGTTAAAAAGAGAATCCTAATGTGATTTCGTGATAATGGGTGTGTTCCTTATCTTCTCCTAGTGTCTAAACTCTTCTCCATGGCTGGACCCCCAAATAATATTCCTTTACGTGCTAAGGGGTATCTAGAGAGTGGGATAGGTTTAATAACTAACCTCACTCTATCGCGTACCCTAACCCTAACCCCTACCCTAACACTAACGTGTACCCTAATCCTAACCCGTACCCTAAACCGAGCCCTAACCCTAACACTAACCCTAACCCTAACCCTAACCCATACCCTACGCCCTCCCCGAACCCCTCCCCGAACCCGTACCCTAAGCCATACTCTAACCCTCACCCTAACCCTAACCCTAACCCTAAGCTACCCTTGACTGATTCTGCCTCCAATAGATTTCCTAAGCACTAGTGTTTTAAGGAACAGGTGAAAAAGAGAATCCTAATGTGATTTCTTGATAATGGGTGTGTTCCTTATCTTCTCCTAGTGTCTAAACTCTTCTCCATGGCTGGACCCCCAATAATATTCCTGTACGTGCTAAGGGGTATCTAGAGAGTGTGATAGGTTTAATAACTACCCCCACCCTAACGCGTACCCTAACCCTAACGCGTACCCTAATCCTAACCCATACCCTAAACCGAGCCCTAACCCTAACACTAGCCCTAACCCTATACCTAACCCATACCCTACGCCCTACCCGAACCCCTCCCCGAACCCGTACCCTAAGCCATACCCTAACCCTCACCCTAACCCTAACCCTAACCCTAAGCTACCCTTGATTGCTTCTGCCACCAATAGCTTTCCTAAGCACTAGTGTTTTAAGGAACAGGTTAAAAAGAGAATCCTAATGTGATTGCGTGATAATGGGAGTGTTCCTTATCTTCTCCTAGTGTCTAAACTCTTCTCCATGGCTGGACCCCCAATAATATTCCTGTACGTGCTAAGGGGTATCTAGAGACTGGGATAGGTTTAATAACTACCCTCACCCTAACGCGTACACTAACCCTAACCCCTACCCTAACCCTAATGCGTACCCTAATCCTAACCCGTACCCTAAACCGAGCCCTAACCCTAACAATAACCCTAACCCTAACCCTAACCCTAACCCTAACCCTAACCCATACCCTACGACCTACCCGAACCCCTCCCCGAACCCGTACCCTAAGCCGTACCCTAACCCTCACCCTAACCCTAACCCTAACCCTAAGCTACCCTTGACGGCTTCTGCCTCCAATAGATTTCGTAAGCACTAGTGTTTTAAGGAACAGGTTAAAAAGAGAATCCTAATGTGATTTCGTGATAATGGGTGTGTTCCTTATCTTCTCCTAGTGTCTAAACACTTCTCCATGGCTGGACCCCTAATAATATTCCTGTACGTGCTAAGGGGTATCTAGAGAGTGGGATAGGTTTAATAACTACCCTCACCCTAACGCGTACACTAACCCTAACCCCTACCCTAACCCTAACGCGTACCCTAATCCTAACCCGTACCCTAAACCGAGCCCTAACCCTAACACTAACCCTAACCCTAACCCTAACCCATACCCTACGCCCTACCCGAACCCCTCCCCGAACCCGTACCCTAAGCCATACCCTAACCCTCACCCTAACCCTAACCCTAACCCTAAGCTACCCTTGATTGCTTCTGCCACCAATACCTTTCCTAAGCACTAGTGTTTTAAGGAACAGGTTAAAAAGAGAATCCTAATGTGATTGCGTGATAATGGGTGTGTTCCTTATGTTCTCCTAGTGTCTAAACTCTTCTCCATGGCTGGACCCCCAATAATATTCCTGTACGTGCTAAGGGGTATCTAGAGACTGGGATAGGTTTAATAACTACCCTCACCCTAACGCGTACACTAACCCTAACCCCTACCCTAACCCTAACGCGTACCCTAATCCTAACCCGTACCCTAAACCGAGCCCTAACCCTAACAATAACCCTAACCCTAACCCTAACCCATACCCTACGACCTACCCGAACCCCTCCCCGAACCCGTACCCTAAGCCGTACCCTAACCCTCACCCTAACCCTAACCCTAACACTAATCTACCCTTGACGGCTTCTGCCTCCAATAGATTTCGTAAGCACTAGTGTTTTAAGGAACAGGTTAAAAAGAGAAACCTAATGTGATTTCGTGATAATGGGTGTGTTCCTTATCTTCTCCTAGTGTCTAAACTCTTCTCCATGGCTGGACCCCTAATAATATTCCTGTACGTGCTAAGGGGTATCTAGAGAGTGGGATAGGTTTAATAACTACCCTCACCCTAACGCGTACACTAACCCTAACCCCTACCCTAACCCTAACGCGTACCCTAATCCTAACCCGTACCATAAACCGAGCCCTAACCCTAACACTAACCCTAACCCTAACCCTAACCCATACCCTACGCCCTACCCGAACCCCTCCCCGAACCCGTACCCTAAGCCGTACCCTAACCCTCACCCTAACCCTAACCCTAACCCTAAGCTACCCTTGACGGCTTCTGCCTCCAATAGATTTCCTAAGCACTAGTGTTTTAAGGAACAGGTTAAAAAGAGAATCCTAATGTGATTTCTTGATAATGGGTGTGTTCCTTATCTTCTCCTAGTGTCTAAACTCTTCTCCATGGCTGGACCCCCAAATAATATTACTTTAAGTGCTAAGGGGTACCTAGAGAGTGGGATAGGTTTAATAACTACCCTCACCCTAACGCGTACCCTAACCCTAACCCCTACCCTAACCCTAACACGTACCCTAATCCTAACCCGTACCCTAAACCGAGCCCTAAACCTAACACTAGCCCTAACCCTAACCCTAACCCATACCCTACGCTCTACCCGAACCCCTCCCCGAACCCGTACCCTAAGCCGTACCCTAACCCTCACCCTAACCCTAACCCTAACCCTAAGCTACCCTTGACTGCTTCTGCCTCCAATAGATTTCCTAAGCACTAGTGTTTTAAGGAACAGGTTAAAAAGAGAATCCTAATGTGATTTCGTGATAATGGGTGTGTTCCTTATCTTCTCCTAGTGTCTAAACTCTTCTCCATGGCTGGACCCCCAATAATATTCCTGTACGTGCTAAGGGGTATCTAGAGAGTGGGATAGGTTTAATAACTACCCTCACCCTAACGCGTACACTAACCCTAACCCCTACCCTAACACTAACGCGTACACTAATCCTAACCCGTAACCTAAACCGAGCCCTAACCCTAACACTAACCCTAACCCTAACCCTAACCCATACCCTACGCTCTACACGAACCCCTCGCCGAACCCGTACCCTAAGCCGTACCCTAACCCTCACCCTAACCCTAACCCTAACCCTAAGCTACCCTTGACTGCTTCTGCCTCCAATAGATTTCCTAAGCACTAGTGTTTTAAGGAACAGTTTAAAAAGAGAATCATATTGTGATTTCTTGATAATGGGTGTGTTCCTTATCTTCTCCTAGTGTCTAAACTCTTCTCCATGGCTGGACCCCCAAATAATATTCCTTTACGTGCTAAGGGGTATCTAGAGAGTGGGATAGGTTTAATAACTACCCTCACCCTAAAGCGTACCCTAACCCTAACCACTACCCTAACACTAACGCGTACCCTAATCCTAACCCGTACCCTAACACTAGCCCTAACCCTAACCCTAACCCATACCCTACGCTCTACACGAACCCCTCGCCGAACCCGTACCCTAAGCCGTACCCTAACCCTCACCATAACCCTAACCCTAACCCTAAGCTACCCTTGATTGCTTCTGCCTCCAATAGATTTCCTAAGCACTAGTGTTTTAAGGAATAGGTTAAAAAGAGAATCCTAATGTGATTTCGTGATAATGGGTGTGTTCCTTATCTTCTCCTCGTGTCTAAACTCTTCTCCATGGCTGGACCCCCAAATAATATTCCTTTACGTGCTAAGGGGTATCTAGAGAGTGTGATAGGTTTAATAACTACTCCCACCCTAACGCGTACCCTAACCATACCCCTACCCTAACCCTAACGCGTACCCTAATCCTAACCCGTACCCTAAACCGAGCCCTAAACCTAACACTAACCCTAACCCTAAACCTAACCCATACCCTACGCCCTACCCGAACCCCTCCCCGAACCCGTACCCTAAGCCATACCCTAACCCTCACCCTAACCCTAACCCTAACCCTAAGCTACCCTTGACTGCTTCTGCCTCCAATAGATTTCCTAAGCACTAGTGTTTTAAGGAACAGGTTAAAAAGAGTATCATAATGTGATTTCGTGATAATGGGTGTGTTCCTTATCTTCTCCTAGTGTCTAAACTCTTCTCCATGGCTGGACCCCCAATAATATTCCTGTACGTGCTAAGGGGTATCTAGAGAGTGGGATAGGTTTAATAACTACCCTGACCCTAACGCGTACACTAACCCTAACCCCTACCCTAACCCTAACGCGTACCCTAATCCTAACCCGTAACCTAAACCGAGCCCTAACCCTAACACTAACCCTAAACCTAACCCTAACCCATACCCTACGCCCTACCCGAACCCCTCCCCGAACCCGTACCCTAAGCCGTACCCTAACCCTCACCCTAACCCTAACCCTAACCCTAAGCTACCCTTGACTGCTTCTGCCTCCAATAGATTTCCTAAGCACTAGTGTTTTAAGGAACAGGTTAAAAAGAGAATCCTAAAGTGATTTCGTGATAATGGGTGTGTTCCTTATCTTCTCCTAGTGTCTAAACTCTTCTCCATGGCTGGACCCCCAATAATATTCCTGTACGTGCTAAGGGGTATCTAGAGAGTGGGATAGGTTTAATAACTACCCTCACCCTAACGCGTACACTAACCCTAACCCCTACCCTAACACTAACGCGTACCCTAATCCTAACCCGTACCCTAAAGCGAGCCCTAACCCTAACACTAACCCTAACCCTAACCCTAACCCATACCCTACGCCCTACCCGAACCCCTCCCCGAACCCGTACCCTAAGCCGTACCCTAACCCTCACCCTAACCCTAACCCTAACCCTAAGCTACCCTTGACGGCTTCTGCCTCCAATAGATTTCCTAAGCACTAGTGTTTTAAGGAACAGGTTAAAAAGAGAATCCTAATGTGATTTCTTGATAATGGGTGTGTTCCTTATCTTCTCCTAGTGTCTAAACTCTTCTCCATGGCTGGACCCCCAAATAATATTACTTTACGTGCTAAGGGGTATCTAGAGAGTGGGATAGGTTTAATAACTACCCTCACCCTAAAGCGTACCCTAACCCTAACCACTACCCTAACACTAACGCGTACCCTAATCCTAACCCGTACCCTTAACCGAGCCCTAACCCTAACACTAACCCTAACCCTAACCCTAACCCATACCCTACGCCCTACCCGAACCCCTCCCCGAACCCGTACCCTAAGTCGTACCCTAACCCTCACCCTAACCCTAACCCTAACCCTAAGCTACCCTTGACTGCTTCTGCCTCCAATAGATTTCCTAAGCACTAGTGTTTTAAGGAACAGGTTAAAAAGAGAATCCTAATGTGATTTCGTGATAATGGGTGTGTTCCTTATCTTCTCCTCGTGTCTAAACTCTTCTCCATGGCTGGACCCCCAATAATATTCCTTTATGTGCTAAGGGGTATCTAGAGAGTGTGATAGGTTTAATAACTACCCTCACCCTAACACGTACCCTAACCCTAACCCCTACCCTAACCCTAACGCGTACCCTAATCCTAACCCGTACCCTAAACCGAGCCCTAACCATAACACTAACCCTAACCCTAACCCTAACCCATACCCTACGCCCTACCCGAACCCCTCCCCGAACCCGTACCCTAAGCCGTACCCTAACCCTCACCCTAACCCTAACCCTAACCCTAAGCTACCCTTGACGGCTTCTGCCTCCAATAGATTTCCTAAGCACTAGTGTTTTAAGGAACAGGTTAAAAAGAGAATCCTAATGTGATTTCTTGATAATGGGTGTGTTCCTTATCTTCTCCTAGTGTCTAAACTCTTCTCCATGGCTGGACCCCCAAATAATATTACTTTACGTGCTAAGGGGTATCTAGAGAGTGGGATAGGTTTAATAACTACCCTCACCCTAAAGCGTACCCTAACCCTAACCACTACCCTAACACTAACGCGTACCCTAATCCTAACCCGTACCCTTAACCGAGCCCTAACCCTAACACTAACCCTAACCCTAACCCTAACCCATACCCTACGCCCTACCCGAACCCCTCCCCGAACCCGTACCCTAAGTCGTACCCTAACCCTCACCCTAACCCTAACCCTAACCCTAAGCTACCCTTGACTGCTTCTGCCTCCAATAGATTTCCTAAGCACTAGTGTTTTAAGGAACAGGTTAAAAAGAGAATCCTAATGTGATTTCGTGATAATGGGTGTGTTCCTTATCTTCTCCTCGTGTCTAAACTCTTCTCCATGGCTGGACCCCCAATAATATTCCTTTATGTGCTAAGGGGTATCTAGAGAGTGTGATAGGTTTAATAACTACCCTCACCCTAACACGTA
Organism: Balaenoptera acutorostrata; assembly: GCF_949987535.1. Taxonomy (NCBI): domain Eukaryota; kingdom Metazoa; phylum Chordata; class Mammalia; order Artiodactyla; family Balaenopteridae; genus Balaenoptera; species Balaenoptera acutorostrata. The sequence continues at coordinate 646,447 of NW_026646625.1, forward strand.
CCCTAACCCTAACCCCTACCCTAACCCTAACGCGTACCCTAATCCTAACCCGTACCCTAAACCGAGCCCTAACCATAACACTAACCCTAACCCTAACCCTAACCCATACCCTACGCCCTACCCGAACCCCTCCCCGAACCCGTACCCTAAGCCATACCCTAGCCCTCACCCTAACCCTAACCCTAACCCTAAGCTACCCTTGACTGCTTCTGCCACCAATAGCTTTCCTAAGCACTAGTGTTTTAAGGAACAGGTTAAAAAGAGAATCCTAATGTGATTGCGTGATAATGGGTGTGTTCCTTATCTTCTCCTAGTGTCTAAACTCTTCTCCATGGCTGGACCCCCAATAATATTCCTGTACGTGCTAAGGGGTATCTAGAGACTGGGATAGGTTTAATAACTACCCTCACCCTAACGCGTACACTAACCCTAACCCCTACCCTAACCCTAACGCGTACCCTAATCCTAACCCGTACCCTAAACCGAGCCCTAAACCTAACAATAACCCTAACCCTAACCCTAACCCTAACCCTAACCCTAACCCATACCCTACGACCTACCCGAACCCCTCCCCGAACCCGTACCCTAAGCCGTACCCTAACCCTCACCCTAACCCTAACCCTAACCCTAAGCTACCCTTGACGGCTTCTGCCTCCAATAGATTTCGTAAGCACTAGTGTTTTAAGGAACAGGTTAAAAAGAGAATCCTAATGTGATTTCGTGATAATGGGTGTGTTCCTTATCTTCTCCTAGTGTCTAAACACTTCTCCATGGCTGGACCCCTAATAATATTCCTGTACGTGCTAAGGGGTATCTAGAGAGTGGGATGGGTTTAATAACTACCCTCACCCTAACGCGTACACTAACCCTAACCCCTACCCTAACCCTAACGCGTACCCTAAACCGAGCCCTAACCCTAACACTAACCCTAACCCTAACCCTAACCCATACCCTACGCCCTACCCGAACCCCTCCCCGAACCCGTACCCTAAGCCGTACCCTAACCCTCACCCTAACCCTAACCCTAACCCTAAGCTACCCTTGACGGCTTCTGCCTCCAATAGATTTCCTAAGCACTAGTGTTTTAAGGAACAGGTTAAAAAGAGAATCCTAATGTGATTTCTTGATAATGGGTGTGTTCCTTATCTTCTCCTAGTGTCTAAACTCTTCTCCATGGCTGGACCCCCAAATAATATTACTTTACGTGCTAAGGGGTATCTAGAGAGTGGGATAGGTTTAATAACTACCCTCACCCTAAAGCGTACCCTAACCCTAACCACTACCCTAACACTAACGCGTACCCTAATCCTAACCCGTACCCTTAACCGAGCCCTAACCCTAACACTAACCCTAACCCTAACCCTAACCCATACCCTACGCCCTACCCGAACCCCTCCCCGAACCCGTACCCTAAGTCGTACCCTAACCCTCACCCTAACCCTAACCCTAACACTAAGCTATCCTTGACTGCTTCTGCCTCCAATAGATTTCCTAAGCACTAGTGTTTTAAGGAACAGGTTAAAAAGAGAATCCTAATGTGATTTCGTGATAATGGGTGTGTTCCTTATCTTCTCCTCATGTCTAAACTCTTCTCCATGGCTGGACCCCCAATAATATTCCTTTATGTGCTAAGGGGTATCTAGAGAGTGTGATAGGTTTAATAACTACCCTCACCCTAACACGTACCCTAACCCTAACCCCTACCCTAACCCTAACGCGTACCCTAATCCTAACCCGTACCCTAAACCGAGCCCTAACCATAACACTAACCCTAACCCTAACCCTAACCCATACCCTACGCCCTACCCGAACCCCTCCCCGAACCCGTACCTTAAGCCATACCCTAGCCCTCACCCTAACCCTAACCCTAACCCTAAGCTACCCTTGACGGCTTCTGCCTCCAATAGATTTCCTAAGCACTAGTGTTTTAAGGACCAGGTTAAAAAGAGAATCCTAATGTGATTTCGTGATAATGGGTGTGTTCCTTATCTTCTCCTAGTGTCTAAACTCTTCTCCATGGCTGGACCCCCAAATAATATTCCTTTACGTGCTAAGGGGTATCTAGAGAGTGGGATAGGTTTAATAACTAACCTCACTCTATCGCGTACCCTAACCCTAACCCCTACCCTAACACTAACGTGTACCCTAATCCTAACCCGTACCCTAAACCGAGCCCTAACCCTAACACTAACCCTAACCCTAACCCTAACCCATACCCTACGCCCTACCCGAACCCCTCCCCGAACCCGTACCCTAAGCCGTACCCTAACCCTCACCCTAACCCTAACCCTAACCCTAAGCTACCCTTGACTGCTTCTGCCTCCAATAGATTTCCTAAGCACTAGTGTTTTAAGGAACAGGTTAAAAAGAGAATCCTAATGTGATTTCGTGATAATGGGTGTGTTCCTTATCTTCTCCTCGTGTCTAAACTCTTCTCCATGGCTGGACCCCCAATAATATTCCTTTATGTGCTAAGGGGTATCTAGAGAGTGTGATAGGTTTAATAACTACCCTCACCCTAACACGTACCCTAACCCTAACCCCTACCCTAACCCTAACGCGTACCCTAATCCTAACCCGTACCCTAAACCGAGCCCTAACCATAACACTAACCCTAACCCTAACCCTAACCCATACCCTACGCCCTACCCGAACCCCTCCCCGAACCCGTACCCTAAGCCATACCCTAGCCCTCACCCTAACCCTAACCCTAACCCTAAGCTACCCTTGACGGCTTCTGCCTCCAATAGATTTCCTAAGCACTAGTGTTTTAAGGACCAGGTTAAAAAGAGAATCCTAATGTGATTTCGTGATAATGGGTGTGTTCCTTATCTTCTCCTAGTGTCTAAACTCTTCTCCATGGCTGGACCCCCAAATAATATTCCTTTACGTGCTAAGGGGTATCTAGAGAGTGGGATAGGTTTAATAACTAACCTCACTCTATCGCGTACCCTAACCCTAACCCCTACCCTAACACTAACGTGTACCCTAATCCTAACCCGTACCCTAAACCGAGCCCTAACCCTAACACTAACCCTAACCCTAACCCTAACCCATACCCTACGCCCTACCCGAACCCCTCCCCGAACCCGTACCCTAAGCCGTACCCTAACCCTCACCCTAACCCTAACCCTAACCCTAAGCTACCCTTGACGGCTTCTGCCTCCAATAGATTTCCTAAGCACTAGTTTTTTAAGGAACAGGTTAAAAAGAGAATCCTAAAGTGATTTCGTGATAATGGGTGTGTTCCTTATCTTCTCCTAGTGTCTAAACTCTTCTCCATGGCTGGACCCCCAATAATATTCCTGTACGTGCTAAGGGGTATCTAGAGAGTGGGATAGGTTTAATAACTACCCTCACCCTAACGCGTACACTAACCCTAACCCCTACCCTAACACTAACGCGTACCCTAATCCTAACCCGTACCCTAAAGCGAGCCCTAACCCTAACACTAACCCTAACCCTAACCCTAACCCATACCCTACGCCCTACCCGAACCCCTCCCCGAACCCGTACCCTAAGCCGTACCCTAACCCTCACCCTAACCCTAACCCTAACCCTAAGCTACCCTTGACGGCTTCTGCCTCCAATAGATTTCCTAAGCACTAGTGTTTTAAGGAACAGGTTAAAAAGAGAATCCTAATGTGATTTCTTGATAATGGGTGTGTTCCTTATCTTCTCCTAGTGTCTAAACTCTTCTCCATGGCTGGACCCCCAAATAATATTACTTTACGTGCTAAGGGGTATCTAGAGAGTGGGATAGGTTTAATAACTACCCTCACCCTAAAGCGTACCCTAACCCTAACCACTACCCTAACACTAACGCGTACCCTAATCCTAACCCGTACCCTTAACCGAGCCCTAACCCTAACACTAACCCTAACCCTAACCCTAACCCATACCCTACGCCCTACCCGAACCCCTCCCCGAACCCGTACCCTAAGTCGTACCCTAACCCTCACCCTAACCCTAACCCTAACCCTAAGCTACCCTTGACTGCTTCTGCCTCCAATAGATTTCCTAAGCACTAGTGTTTTAAGGAACAGGTTAAAAAGAGAATCCTAATGTGATTTCGTGATAATGGGTGTGTTCCTTATCTTCTCCTCGTGTCTAAACTCTTCTCCATGGCTGGACCCCCAATAATATTCCTTTATGTGCTAAGGGGTATCTAGAGAGTGTGATAGGTTTAATAACTACCCTCACCCTAACACGTACCCTAACCCTAACCCCTACCCTAACCCTAACGCGTACCCTAATCCTAACCCGTACCCTAAACCGAGCCCTAACCATAACACTAACCCTAACCCTAACCCTAACCCATACCCTACGCCCTACCCGAACCCCTCCCCGAACCCGTACCCTAAGCCATACCCTAGCCCTCACCCTAACCCTAACCCTAACCCTAAGCTACCCTTGACGGCTTCTCCCTCCAATAGATTTCCTAAGCACTAGTGTTTTAAGGACCAGGTTAAAAAGAGAATCCTAATGTGATTTCGTGATAATGGTTGTGTTCCTTATCTTCTCCTAGTGTCTAAACTCTTCTCCATGGCTGGACCCCCAAATAATATTCCTTTACGTGCTAAGGGGTATCTAGAGAGTGGGATAGGTTTAATAACTAACCTCACTCTATCGCGTACCCTAACCCTAACCCCTACCCTAACACTAACGTGTACCCTAATCCTAACCCGTACCCTAAACCGAGCCCTAACCCTAACACTAACCCTAACCCTAACCCTAACCCATACCCTACGCCCTACCCGAACCACTCCCCGAACCCGTACCCTAAGCCGTACCCTAACCCTCACCCTAACCCTAACCCTAACCCTAAGCTACCCTTGACTGCTTCTGCCTCCAATAGATTTCCTAAGCACTAGTGTTTTAAGGAACAGGTTAAAAAGAGAATCCTAATGTGATTTCGTGATAATGGGTGTGTTCCTTATCTTCTCCTCGTGTCTAAACTCTTCTCCATGGCTGGACCCCCAATAATATTCCTTTATGTGCTAAGGGGTATCTAGAGAGTGTGATAGGTTTAATAACTACCCTCACCCTAACACGTACCCTAACCCTAACCCCTACCCTAACCCTAACGCGTACCCTAATCCTAACCCGTACCCTAAACCGAGCCCTAACCATAACACTAACCCTAACCCTAACCCTAACCCATACCCTACGCCCTACCCGAACCCCTCCCCGAACCCGTACCCTAAGCCATACCCTAGCCCTCACCCTAACCCTAACCCTAACCCTAAGCTACCCTTGACGGCTTCTGCCTCCAATAGATTTCCTAAGCACTAGTGTTTTAAGGACCAGGTTAAAAAGAGAATCCTAATGTGATTTCGTGATAATGGGTGTGTTCCTTATCTTCTCCTAGTGTCTAAACTCTTCTCCATGGCTGGACCCCCAAATAATATTCCTTTACGTGCTAAGGGGTATCTAGAGAGTGGGATAGGTTTAATAACTAACCTCACTCTATCGCGTACCCTAACCCTAACCCCTACCCTAACACTAACGTGTACCCTAATCCTAACCCGTACCCTAAACCGAGCCCTAACCCTAACACTAACCCTAACCCTAACCCTAACCCATACCCTACGCCCTACCCGAACCCCTCCCCGAACACGTACCCTAAGCCATACTCTAACCCTCACCCTAACCCTAACCCTAACCCTAAGCTACCCTTGACTGATTCTGCCTCCAATAGATTTCCTAAGCACTAGTGTTTTAAGGAACAGGTGAAAAAGAGAATCCTAATGTGATTTCTTGATAATGGGTGTGTTCCTTATCTTCTCCTAGTGTCTAAACTCTTCTCCATGGCTGGACCCCCAATAATATTCCTGTACGTGCTAAGGGGTATCTAGAGAGTGTGATAGGTTTAATAACTACCCCCACCCTAACGCGTACCCTAACCCTAACCCCTACCCTAACCCTAACGCGTACCCTAATCCTAACCCATACCCTAAACCGAGCCCTAACCCTAACACTAGCCCTAACCCTATACCTAACCCATACCCTACGCCCTACACGAACCCCTCCCCGAACCCGTACCTTAAGCCATACCCTAACCCTCACCCTAACCCTAACCCTAACCCTAAGCTACCCTTGATTGCTTCTGCCACCAATAGCTTTCCTAAGCACTAGTGTTTTAAGGAACAGGTTAAAAAGAGAATCCTAATGTGATTGCGTGATAATGGGTGTGTTCCTTATCTTCTCCTAGTGTCTAAACTCTTCTCCATGGCTGGACCCCCAATAATATTCCTGTACGTGCTAAGGGGTATCTAGAGACTGGGATAGGTTTAATAACTACCCTCACCCTAACGCGTACAATAACCCTAACCCCTACCCTAACCCTAATGCGTACCCTAATCCTAACCCATACCCTAAACCGAGCCCTAACCCTAACAATAACCCTAACCCTAACCCTAACCCTAACCCTAACCCTAACCCATACCCTACGACCTACCCGAACCCCTCCCCGAACCCGTACCCTAAGCCGTACCCTAACCCTCACCCTAACCCTAACCCTAACCCTAAGCTACCCTTGACGGCTTCTGCCTCCAATAGATTTCGTAAGCACTAGTGTTTTAAGGAACAGGTTAAAAAGAGAATCCTAATGTGATTTCGTGATAATGGGTGTGTTCCTTATCTTCTCCTAGTGTCTAAACACTTCTCCATGGCTGGACCCCTAATAATATTCCTGTACGTGCTAAGGGGTATCTAGAGAGTGGGATAGGTTTAATAACTACCCTCACCCTAACGCGTACACTAACCCTAACCCCTACCCTAACCCTAACGCGTACCCTAATCCTAACCCGTACCCTAAACCGAGCCCTAACCCTAACACTAACCCTAACCCTAACCCTAACCCATACCCTACGCCCTACCCGAACCCCTCCCCGAACCCGTACCCTAAGCCGTACCCTAACCCTCACCCTAACCCTAACCCTAACCCTAAGCTACCCTTGACGGCTTCTGCCTCCAATAGATTTCCTAAGCACTAGTGTTTTAAGGAACAGGTTAAAAAGAGAATCCTAATGTGATTTCTTGATAATGGGTGTGTTCCTTATCTTCTCCTAGTGTCTAAACTCTTCTCCATGGCTGGACCCCCAAATAATATTACTTTAAGTGCTAAGGGGTATCTAGAGAGTGGGATAGGTTTAATAACTACCCTCACCCTAACGCGTACCCTAACCCTAACCCCTACCCTAACCCTAACGCGTACCCTAATCCTAACCCGTACCCTAAACCGAGCCCTAAACCTAACACTAGCCCTAACCCTAACCCTAACCCATACCCTACGCTCTACCCGAACCCCTCCCCGAACCCGTACCCTAAGCCGTACCCTAACCCTCACCCTAACCCTAACCCTAACCCTAAGCTACCCTTGACTGCTTCTGCCTCCAATAGATTTCCTAAGCACTAGTGTTTTAAGGAACAGGTTAAAAAGAGAATCCTAATGTGATTTCGTGATAATGGGTGTGTTACTTATCTTCTCCTCGTGTCTAAACTCTTCTCCATGGCTGCACCCCCAATAATATTCCTGTACGTGCTAAGGCGTATCTAGAGAGTGGGATAGGTTTAATAACTACCCTCACCCTAACGCGTACACTAACCCTAACCCCTACCCTAACCCTAATGCGTACCCTAATCCTAACCCGTACCCTAAACCGAGCCCTAACCCTAACACTAACCCTAACCCTAACCCTAACCCATACCCTACGCCCTACCCGAACCCCTCCCCGAACCCGTACCCTAAGCCGTACCCTAACCCTCACCCTAACCCTAACCCTAACCCTAAGCTACCCTTGACGGCTTCTGCCTCCAATAGATTTCCTAAGCACTAGTTTTTTAAGGAACAGGTTAAAAAGAGAATCCTAATGTGATTTCGTGATAATGGGTGTGTTCCTTATCTTCTCCTAGTGTCTAAACTCTTCTCCATGGCTGGACCCCCAATAATATTCCTGTACGTGCTAAGGGGTATCTAGAGAGTGGGATAGGTTTAATAACTACCCTCACCCTAACGCGTACACTAACCCTAACCCCTACCCTAACCCTAACGCGTACCCTAATCCTAACCCGTACCCTAAACCGAGCCCTAACCCTAACACTAACCCTAACCCTAACCCTAACCCATACCCTACGCCCTACCCGAACCCCTCCCCGAACCCGTACCCTAAGCCGTACCCTAACCCTCACCCTAACCCTAACCCTAACCCTAAGCTACCCTTGACGGCTTCTGCCTCCAATAGATTTCCTAAGCACTAGTTTTTTAAGGAACAGGTTAAAAAGAGAATCCTAAAGTGATTTCGTGATAATGGGTGTGTTCCTTATCTTCTCCTAGTGTCTAAACTCTTCTCCATGGCTGGACCCCCAATAATATTCCTGTACGTGCTAAGGGGTATCTAGAGAGTGGGATAGGTTTAATAACTACCCTCACCCTAACGCGTACACTAACCCTAACCCCTACCCTAACACTAACGCGTACCCTAATCCTAACCCGTACCCTAAAAGCGAGCCCTAACCCTAACACTAACCCTAACCCTAACCCTAACCCATACCCTACGCCCTACCCGAACCCCTCCCCGAACACGTACCCTAAGCCATACTCTAACCCTCACCCTAACCCTAACCCTAACCCTAAGCTACCCTTGACTGATTCTGCCTCCAATAGATTTCCTAAGCACTAGTGTTTTAAGGAACAGGTGAAAAAGAGAATCCTAATGTGATTTCTTGATAATGGGTGTGTTCCTTATCTTCTCCTAGTGTCTAAACTCTTCTCCATGGCTGGACCCCCAATAATATTCCTGTACGTGCTAAGGGGTATCTAGAGAGTGTGATAGGTTTAATAACTACCCCCACCCTAACGCGTACCCTAACCCTAACCCCTACCCTAACCCTAACGCGTACCCTAATCCTAACCCATACCCTAAACCGAGCCCTAACCCTAACACTAGCCCTAACCCTATACCTAACCCATACCCTACGCCCTACACGAACCCCTCCCCGAACCCGTACCCTAAGCCATACCCTAACCCTCACCCTAACCCTAACCCTAACCCTAAGCTACCTTGATTGCTTCTGCCACCAATAGCTTTCCTAAGCACTAGTGTTTTAAGGAACAGGTTAAAAAGAGAATCCTAATGTGATTGCGTGATAATGGGTGTGTTCCTTATCTTCTCCTAGTGTCTAAACTCTTCTCCATGGCTGGACCCCCAATAATATTCCTGTACGTGCTAAGGGGTATCTAGAGACTGGGATAGGTTTAATAACTACCCTCACCCTAACGCGTACAATAACCCTAACCCCTACCCTAACCCTAATGCGTACCCTAATCCTAACCCATACCCTAAACCGAGCCCTAACCCTAAACAATAACCCTAACCCTAACCCTAACCCTAACCCTAACCCTAACCCATACCCTACGACCTACCCGAACCCCTCCCCGAACCCGTACCCTAAGCCGTACCCTAACCCTCACCCTAACCCTAACCCTAACCCTAAGCTACCCTTGACGGCTTCTGCCTCCAATAGATTTCGTAAGCACTAGTGTTTTAAGGAACAGGTTAAAAAGAGAATCCTAATGTGATTTCGTGATAATGGGTGTGTTCCTTATCTTCTCCTAGTGTCTAAACACTTCTCCATGGCTGGACCCCTAATAATATTCCTGTACGTGCTAAGGGGTATCTAGAGAGTGGGATAGGTTTAATAACTACCCTCACCCTAACGCGTACACTAACCCTAACCCCTACCCTAACCCTAACGCGTACCCTAATCCTAACCCGTACCCTAAACCGAGCCCTAACCCTAACACTAACCCTAACCCTAACCCTAACCCATACCCTACGCCCTACCCGAACCCCTCCCCGAACCCGTACCCTAAGCCCTACCCTAACCCTCACCCTAACCCTAACCCTAACCCTAAGCTACCCTTGACGGCTTCTGCCTCCAATAGATTTCCTAAGCACTAGTGTTTTAAGGAACAGGTTAAAAAGAGAATCCTAATGTGATTTCTTGATAATGGGTGGTGTTCCTTATCTTCTCCTAGTGTCTAAACTCTTCTCCATGGCTGGACCCCCAAATAATATTACTTTAAGTGCTAAGGGGTATCTAGAGAGTGGGATAGGTTTAATAACTACCCTCACCCTAACGCGTACCCTAACCCTAACCCCTACCCTAACCCTAACGCGTACCCTAATCCTAACCCGTACCCTAAACCGAGCCCTAAACCTAACACTAGCCCTAACCCTAACCCTAACCCATACCCTACGCTCTACCCGAACCCCTCCCCGAACCCGTACCCTAAGCCGTACCCTAACCCTCACCCTAACCCTAACCCTAATCCTAAGCTACCCTTGACTGCTTCTGCCTCCAATAGATTTCCTAAGCACTAGTGTTTTAAGGAACAGGTTAAAAAAGAGAATCCTAATGTGATTTCGTGATAATGGGTGTGTTCCTTATCTTCTCCTCGTGTCTAAAACTCTTCTCCATGGCTGCACCCCCAATAATATTCCTGTACGTGCTAAGGCGTATCTAGAGAGTGGGATAGGTTTAATAACTACCCTCACCCTAACGCGTACACTAACCCTAACCCCTACCCTAACCCTAATGCGTACCCTAATCCTAAACCCGTACCCTAAACCGAGCCCTAACCCTAACACTAACCCTAACCCTAACCCTAACCCATACCCTACGCCCTACCCGAACCCCTCCCGAACCCGTACCCTAAGCCGTACCCTAACCCTCACCCTAACCCTAACCCTAACCCTAAGCTACCCTTGACGGCTTCTGCCTCCAATAGATTTCCTAAGCACTAGTTTTTTAAGGAACAGGTTAAAAAGAGAATCCTAATGTGATTTCGTGATAATGGGTGTGTTCCTTATCTTCTCCTAGTGTCTAAACTCTTCTCCATGGCTGGACCCCCAATAATATTCCTGTACGTGCTAAGGGGTATCTAGAGAGTGGGATAGGTTTTAATAACTACCCTCACCCTAACGCGTACACTAACCCCTAACCCCTACCCTAACCCTAACGCGTACCCTAATCCTAACCCGTACCCTAAACCGAGCCCTAACCCTAACACTAACCCTAACCCTAACCCTAACCCATACCCTACGCCCTACCCGAACCCCTCCCCGAACCCGTACCCTAAGCCGTACCCTAACCCTCACCCTAACCCTAAACCCTAACCCTAAGCTACCCTTGACGGCTTCTGCCTCCAATAGATTTCCTAAGCACTAGTTTTTTAAGGAACAGGTTAAAAAGAGAATCCTAAAGTGATTTCGTGATAATGGGTGTGTTCCTTATCTTCTCCTAGTGTCTAAACTCTTCTCCATGGCTGGACCCCCAATAATATTCCTGTACGTGCTAAGGGGTATCTAGAGAGTGGGATAGGTTTAATAACTACCCTCACCCTAACGCGTACACTAACCCTAACCCCTACCCTAACACTAACGCGTACCCTAATCCTAACCCGTACCCTAAAGCGAGCCCTAAACCCTAACACTAACCCTAACCCTAACCCTAACCCATACCCTACGCCCTACCCGAACCCCTCCCCGAACCGTACCCTAAGCCGTACCCTAACCCTCACCCTAACCCTAACCCTAACCCTAAGCTACCCTTGACGGCTTCTGCCTCCAATAGATTTCCTAAGCACTAGTGTTTTAAGGAACAGGTTAAAAAGAGAATCCTAATGTGATTTCTTGATAATGGGTGTGTTCCTTATCTTCTCCTAGTGTCTAAACTCTTCTCCATGGCTGGACCCCCAAATAATATTACTTTACGTGCTAAGGGGTATCTAGAGAGTGGGATAGGTTTAATAACTACCCTCACCCTAAAGCGTACCCTAACCCTAACCACTACCCTAACACTAACGCGTACCCTAATCCTAACCCGTACCCTTAACCGAGCCCTAACCCAAACACTAACCCTAACCCTAACCCTAACCCATACCCTACGCCCTACCCGAACCCCTCCCCGAACCCGTACCCTAAGTCGTACCCTAACCCTCACCCTAACCCTAACCCTAACCCTAAGCTACCCTTGACTGCTTCTGCCTCCAATAGATTTCCTAAGCACTAGTGTTTTAAGGAACAGGTTAAAAAGAGAATCCTAATGTGATTTCGTGATAATGGGTGTGTTCCTTATCTTCTCCTCGTGTCTAAACTCTTCTCCATGGCTGGACCCCCAATAATATTCCTTTATGTGCTAAGGGGTATCTAGAGAGTGTGATAGGTTTAATAACTACCCTCACCCTAACACGTACCCTAACCCTAACCCCTACCCTAACCCTAACGCGTACCCTAATCCTAACCCGTACCCTAAACCGAGCCCTAACCATAACACTAACCCTAACCCTAACCCTAACCCATACCCTACGCCCTACCCGAACCCCTCCCCGAACCCGTACCCTAAGCCATACCCTAGCCCTCACCCTAACCCTAACCCTAACCCTAAGCTACCCTTGACGGCTTCTGCCTCCAATAGATTTCCTAAGCACTAGTGTTTTAAGGACCAGGTTAAAAAGAGAATCCTAATGTGATTTCGTGATAATGGGTGTGTTCCTTATCTTCTCCTAGTGTCTAAACTCTTCTCCATGGCTGGACCCCCAAATAATATTCCTTTACGTGCTAAGGGGTATCTAGAGAGTGGGATAGGTTTAATAACTAACCTCACTCTATCGCGTACCCTAACCCTAACCCCTACCCTAACACTAACGTGTACCCTAATCCTAACCCGTACCCTAAACCGAGCCCTAACCCTAACACTAACCCTAACCCTAACCCTAACCCATACCCTACGCCCTACCCGAACCCCTCCCCGAACCCGTACCCTAAGCCGTACCCTAACCCTCACCCTAACCCTAACCCTAACCCTAAGCTACCCTTGACTGCTTCTGCCTCCAATAGATTTCCTAAGCACTAGTGTTTTAAGGAACAGGTTAAAAAGAGAATCCTAATGTGATTTCGTGATAATGGGTGTGTTCCTTATCTTCTCCTCGTGTCTAAACTCTTCTCCATGGCTGGACCCCCAATAATATTCCTTTATGTGCTAAGGGGTATCTAGAGAGTGTGATAGGTTTAATAACTACCCTCACCCTAACACGTACCCTAACCCTAACCCCTACCCTAACCCTAACGCGTACCCTAATCCTAACCCGTACCCTAAACCGAGCCCTAACCATAACACTAACCCTAACCCTAACCCTAACCCATACCCTACGCCCTACCCGAACCCCTCCCCGAACCCGTACCCTAAGCCATACCCTAGCCCTCACCCTAACCCTAACCCTAACCCTAAGCTACCCTTGACGGCTTCTGCCTCCAATAGATTTCCTAAGCACTAGTGTTTTAAGGACCAGGTTAAAAAGAGAATCCTAATGTGATTTCGTGATAATGGGTGTGTTCCTTATCTTCTCCTAGTGTCTAAACTCTTCTCCATGGCTGGACCCCCAAATAATATTCCTTTACGTGCTAAGGGGTATCTAGAGAGTGGGATAGGTTTAATAACTAACCTCACTCTATCGCGTACCCTAACCCTAACCCCTACCCTAACACTAACGTGTACCCTAATCCTAACCCGTACCCTAAACCGAGCCCTAACCCTAACACTAACCCTAACCCTAACCCTAACCCATACCCTACGCCCTACCCGAACCCCTCCCCGAACACGTACCCTAAGCCATACTCTAACCCTCACCCTAACCCTAACCCTAACCCTAAGCTACCCTTGACTGATTCTGCCTCCAATAGATTTCCTAAGCACTAGTGTTTTAAGGAACAGGTGAAAAAGAGAATCCTAATGTGATTTCTTGATAATGGGTGTGTTCCTTATCTTCTCCTAGTGTCTAAACTCTTCTCCATGGCTGGACCCCCAATAATATTCCTGTACGTGCTAAGGGGTATCTAGAGAGTGTGATAGGTTTAATAATTACCCCCACCCTAACGCGTACCCTAACCCTAACCCCTACCCTAACCCTAACGCGTACCCTAATCCTAACCCATACCCTAAACCGAGCCCTAACCCTAACACTAGCCCTAAACCTATACCTAACCCATACCCTACGCCCTACACGAACCCCTCCCCGAACCCGTACCCTAAGCCATACCCTAACCCTCACCCTAACCCTAACCCTAACCCTAAGCTACCCTTGATTGCTTCTGCCACAAATAGCTTTCCTAAGCACTAGTGTTTTAAGGAACAGGTTAAAAAGAGAATCCTAATGTGATTGCGTGATAATGGGTGTGTTCCTTATCTTCTCCTAGTGTCTAAACACTTCTCCATGGCTGGACCCCTAATAATATTCCTGTACGTGCTAAGGGGTATCTAGAGAGTGGGATAGGTTTAATAACTACCCTCACCCTAACGCGTACACTAACCCTAACCCCTACCCTAACCCTAACGCGTACCCTAATCCTAACCCGTACCCTAAACCGAGCCCTAACCCTAACACTAACCCTAACCCTAACCCTAACCCTAACCCTAACCCTAACCCATACCCTACGACCTACCCGAACCCCTCCCCGAACCCGTACCCTAAGCCGTACCCTAACCCTCACCCTAACCCTAACCCTAACCCTAAGCTACCCTTGACGGCTTCTGCCTCCAATAGATTTCGTAAGCACTAGTGTTTTAAGGAACAGGTTAAAAAGAGAATCCTAATGTGATTTCGTGATAATGGGTGTGTTCCTTATCTTCTCCTAGTGTCTAAACACTTCTCCATGGCTGGACCCCTAATAATATTCCTGTACGTGCTAAGGGGTATCTAGAGAGTGGGATAGGTTTAATAACTACCCTCACCCTAACGCGTACACTAACCCTAACCCCTACCCTAACCCTAACGCGTACCCTAATCCTAACCCGTACCCTAAACCGAGCCCTAACCCTAACACTAACCCTAACCCTAACCCTAACCCATACCCTACGCCCTACCCGAACCCCTCCCCGAACCCGTACCCTAAGCCGTACCCTAACCCTCACCCTAACCCTAACCCTAACCCTAAGCTACCCTTGACGGCTTCTGCCTCCAATAGATTTCCTAAGCACTAGTGTTTTAAGGAACAGGTTAAAAAGAGAATCCTAATGTGATTTCTTGATAATGGGTGTGTTCCTTATCTTCTCCTAGTGTCTAAACTCTTCTCCATGGCTGGACCCCCAAATAATATTACTTTAAGTGCTAAGGGGTATCTAGAGAGTGGGATAGGTTTAATAACTACCCTCATCCTAACGCGTACCCTAACCCTAACCCCTACCCTAACCCTAACACGTACCCTAATCCTAACCCGTACCCTAAACCGAGCCCTAAACCTAACACTAGCCCTAACCCTAACCCTAACCCATACCCTACGCTCTACCCGAACCCCTCCCCGAACCCGTACCCTAAGCCGTACCCTAACCCTCACCCTAACCCTAACCCTAACCCTAAGCTACCCTTGACTGCTTCTGCCTCCAATAGATTTCCTAAGCACTAGTGTTTTAAGGAACAGGTTAAAAAGAGAATCCTAATGTGATTTCGTGATAATGGGTGTGTTCCTTATCTTCTCCTCGTGTCTAAACTCTTCTCCATGGCTGCACCCCCAATAATATTCCTGTACGTGCTAAGGCGTATCTAGAGAGTGGGATAGGTTTCATAACTACCCTCACCCTAACGCGTACACTAACCCTAACCCCTACCCTAACCCTAATGCGTACCCTAATCCTAACCCGTACCCTAAACCGAGCCCTAACCCTAACACTAACCCTAACCCTAACCCTAACCCATAACCTACGCCCTACCCGAACCCCTCCCCGAACCCGTACCCTAAGCCGTACCCTAACCCTCACCCTAACCCTAACCCTAACCCTAAGCTACCCTTGACGGCTTCTGCCTCCAATAGATTTCCTAAGCACTAGTTTTTTAAGGAACAGGTTAAAAAGAGAATCCTAATGTGATTTCGTGATAATGGGTGTGTTCCTTATCTTCTCCTAGTGTCTAAACTCTTCTCCATGGCTGGACCCCCAATAATATTCCTGTACGTGCTAAGGGGTATCTAGAGAGTGGGATAGGTTTAATAACTACCCTCACCCTAACGCGTACACTAACCCTAACCCCTACCCTAACCCTAACGCGTACCCTAATCCTAACCCGTACCCTAAACCGAGCCCTAACCCTAACACTAACCCTAACCCTAACCCTAACCCTAACCCATACCCTACGCCCTACCCGAACCCCTCCCCGAACCCGTACCCTAAGCCGTACCCTAACCCTCACCCTAACCCTAACCCTAACCCTAAGCTACCCTTGACGGCTTCTGCCTCCAATAGATTTCCTAAGCACTAGTGTTTTAAGGAACAGGTTAAAAAGAGAATCCTAATGTGATTTCTTGATAATGGGTGTGTTCCTTATCTTCTCCTAGTGTCTAAACTCTTCTCCATGGCTGGACCCCCAAATAATATTACTTTAAGTGCTAAGGGGTATCTAGATAGTGGGATAGGTTTAATAACTACCCTCACCCTAACGCGTACCCTAACCCTAACCCCTACCCTAACCCTAACACGTACCCTAATCCTAACCCGTACCCTAAACCGAGCCCTAAACCTAACACTAGCCCTAACCCTAACCCTAAACCATACCCTACGCTCTACCCGAACCCCTCCCCGAACCCGTACCCTAAGCCGTACCCTAACCCTCACCCTAACCCTAACCCTAACCCTAAGCTACCCTTGACTGCTTCTGCCTCCAATAGATTTCCTAAGCACTAGTGTTTTAAGGAACAGGTTAAAAAGAGAATCCTAATGTGATTTCGTGATAATGGGTGTGTTCCTTATCTTCTCCTCCTGTCTAAACTCTTCTCCATGGCTGGACCCCCAAATAATATTCCTTTACGTGCTAAGGGGTATCTAGATAGTGTTAAAAGTTTAATAACTACTCCCACCCTAACGCGTACCCTAACCCTACCCCTACCCTAACCCTAACGCGTACCCTAATCCTAACCCGTACCCTAAACCGAGCCCTAAACCTAACTCTAACCCTATCCCTAAACCTAACCCATACCCTACGCCCTACCCGAAACCCTCCCCGAACCCGTACCCTAAGCCATACCCTAACCCTCACCCTAACCCTAACCCTAACCCTAAGCTACCCTTGACTGCTTCTGCCTCCAATAGATTTCCTAAGCACTAGTGTTTTAAGGAACAGGTTAAAAAGAGAATCATAATGTGATTTCGTGATAATGGGTGTGTTCCTTATCTTCTCCTAGTGTCTAAACTCTTCTCCATGCCTGGACCCCCAATAATATTCCTGTACGTGCTAAGGGGTATCTAGAGAGTGGGATAGGTTTAATAACTACCCTGACCCTAACGCGTACACTAACCCTAACCCCTACCTAACCCTAACGCGTACCCTAATCCTAACCCGTACCCTAAACCGAGCCCTAAACCTAACACTAGCCCTAACCCTAACCCTAACCCATACCCTACGCCCTACCCGAAGCCCTCCCCGAACACGTACCCTAAGCCATACCCTAGCCCTCACCCTAACCCTAACACTAACCCTAAGCTACCCTTGACTGCTTCTGCCTCCAATAGATTTCCTAAGCACTAGTGTTTTAAGGAACAGGGTAAAAAGAGAATCCTAATATGATTTCGTGATAATGGGTGTGTTCCTTATCTTCTCCTAGTGTCTAAACTCTTCTCCATGGCTGGACCCCCAAACAATATTCCTTTACGTGCTAAGGGGTATCTAGAGAGTGGGATAGGTTTAATAACTATCCTCACCCTAACGCGTACCCTAACTCTAACCCCTAACCTAACCCTAGCGCGTACCCTAATCCTAACCCGTACCCTAAACCGAGCCCTAACCCTAACACTAACTCTAACCCTAACCCTAACCCATACCCTACGCCCTACCCGAACCCCTCCCTGAACCCGTACCCTAAAACGTACCCTAACCCTCACCCTAACCCTAACCCTAACCCTAAGCTACCCTTGACGGCTTCTGCCTCCAATAGATTTCCTAAGCACTAGTGTTTTAAGGAACAGGTTAAAAAGAGAATCCTAATGTGATTTCGTGATAATGGGTGTGTTCCTTATCTTCTCCTCCTGTCTAAACTCTTCTCCATGGCTGGACCCACAAATAATATTCCTTTACGTGCTAAGGGGTATCTAGATAGTGTTAAAAGTTTAATAACTACTCCCACCCTAACGCGTACCCTAACCCTACCCCTACCCTAACCCTAACGCGTACCCTAATCCTAACCCGTACCCTAAACCGAGCCCTAAACCTAACTCTAACCCTATCCCTAAACCTAACCCATACCCTACGCCCTACCCGAAACCCTCCCCGAACCCGTACCCTAAGCCATACCTTAACCCTCACCCTAACCCTAACCCTAACCCTAAGCTACCCTTGACTGCTTCTGCCTCCAATAGATTTCCTAAGCACTAGTGTTTTAAGGAACAGGTTAAAAAGAGAATCATAATGTGATTTCGTGATAATGGGTGTGTTCCTTATCTTCTCCTAGTGTCTAAACTCTTCTCCATGGCTGGACCCCCAATAATATTCCTGTACGTGCTAAGGGGTATCTAGAGAGTGGGATAGGTTTAATAACTACCCTGACCCTAACGCGTACACTAACCCTAACCCCTACCTAACCCTAACGCGTACCCTAATCCTAACCCGTACCCTAAACCGAGCCCTAAACCTAACACTAGCCCTAACCCTAACCCTAACCCATACCCTACGCCCTACCCGAAGCCCTCCCCGAACACGTACCCTAAGCCATACCCTAGCCCTCACCCTAACCCTAACACTAACCCTAAGCTACCCTTGACTGCTTCTGCCTCCAATAGATTTCCTAAGCACTAGTGTTTTAAGGAACAGGGTAAAAAGAGAATCCTAATATGATTTCGTGATAATGGGTGTGTTCCTTATCTTCTCCTAGTGTCTAAACTCTTCTCCATGGCTGGACCCCCAAACAATATTCCTTTACGTGCTAAGGGGTATCTAGAGAGTGGGATAGGTTTAATAACTATCCTCACCCTAACGCGTACCCTAACTCTAACCCCTAACCTAACCCTAGCGCGTACCCTAATCCTAACCCGTACCCTAAACCGAGCCCTAAACCTAACACTAGCCCTAACCCTAACCCTAACCCATACCCTACGCCCTACCCGAACCCCTCCCTGAACCCGTACCCTAAAACGTACCCTAACACTCACCCTAACCCTAACCCTAACCCTAAGCTACCCTTGACGGCTTCTGCCTCCAATAGATTTCCTAAGCACTAGTGTTTTAAGGAACAGGTTAAAAAGAGAATCCTAATGTGATTTCTTGATAATGGGTGTGTTCCTTATCTTCTCCTCGTGTCTAAACTCTTCTCCATGGCTGGACCCCCAAATAATATTCCTTTACGTGCTAAGGGTTATCTAGAGAGTGGGATAGGTTTAATAACTACCCTCACCCTAACGCGTTCCCTAACCCTAACCCCTACCCTAACCCTAACGCGTACAATAATCCTAACCCGTACCCTAAACCGAGCCCTAACCCTAACACTAGCCCTAACCCTAACCCTAACCAATACCCTACGCCCTACCCGAACCACTCCCCGAACCCGTACCCTAAGCCGTACCCTAACCCTCACCCTAACCCTAAGCTACCCTTGACTGCTTCTGCCTCCAATAGATTTCCTAAGCACTAGTGTTTTAAGGAACAGGTTAAAAAGAGAATCCTAATGTGATTTCTTGATAATGGGTGTGTTCCTTAACTTCTCCTAGTGTCTAAACTCTTCTCCATGGCTGGACCCCCAAATAATATTCCTTTACGTGCTAAGGGGTATCTAGAGAGTGGGATAGGTTTAATAACTAACCTCACCCTATCGCGTACCCTAACCCTAACCCCTACCCTAACACTAACGCGTACCCTAATCCTAACCCGTACCCTAAACCGAGCCCTAACCCTAACACTAACCCTAACCCTAACCCTAAACCATACCCTACGCCCTACCCGAACCCCTCCCCGAACCCGTACCCTAAGCCGTACCCTAACCCTCACCCTAACCCTAACCCTAACCCTAAGCTACCCTTGACTGCTTCTGCCTCCAATAGATTTCCTAAGCACTAGTGTTTTAAGGAACAGGTGAAAAAGAGAATCCGAATGTGATTTCTTGATAATGGGTGTGTTCCTTATCTTCTCCTAGTGTCTAAACTCTTCTCCATGGCTGGACCCCTAATAATATTCCTGTACGTGCTAAGGGGTATCTAGAGAGTGGGATAGGTTCAATAACTACCCTCACCCTAACGCGTACACTAACCCTAACCCCTACCCTAACCCTAACGCGTACCCTAATCCTAACCCGTACCCTAAACCGAGCCCTAACCCTAACACTAACCCTAACCCTAACCCTAACCCATGCCCTACGCCCTACCCGAACCCCTCCCCGAATCCGTACCCTAAGCCGTACCCTAAACCTCACCCTAACCCTAACCCTAACCCTAAGCTACCCTTGACGGCTTCTGCCTCCAATACATTTCCTAAGCACTAGTGTTTTAAGGAACAGGTTAAAAAGAGAATCCTAATGTGATTTCTTGATAATGGGTGTGTTCCTTATCTTCTCCTCGTGTCTAAACTCTTCTCCATGGCTGGACCCCCAAATAATATTCCTTTACGTGCTAAGGGGTATCTAGAGAGTAGGATAGGTTTAATAACTACCCTCACCCTAACGCGTACCCTAACCCTAACCCCTACCCTAACCCTAACGCGTACCCTAAACCGAGCCCTAAACCTAACACTAGCCCTAACCCTAACCCTAACCCATACCCTACGCCCTACCCGAACCCCTCCCCGAACCCGTACCCTAAGCCATACCCTAGCCCTCACCCTAACCCTAACACTAACCCTAACCTACCCTTGACTGCTTCTGCCTCCAATAGATTTCCTAAGCACTAGTGTTTTAAGGAACAGGTTAAAAAGAGAATCCTAATGTGATTTCGTGATAATGGGTGTGTTCCTTATTTTCTCCTCGTGTCTAAACTCTTCTCCATGGCTGGACCCCCAAATAATATTCCTTTATGTGCTAAGGGGTATCTAGAGAGTGTGATAGGTTTAATAACTACCCTCACCCTAACACGTACCCTAACCCTAACCCCTACCCTAACCCTAACGCGTACCCTAATCCTAACCCGTACCCTAAACCGAGCCCTAACCATAACACTAACCCTAACCCTAACCCTAACCCATACCCTACGCCCTACCCGAACCCCTCCCCGAACCCGTACCCTAAGCCATACCCTAGCCTTCACCTTAACCCTAACCCTAACCCTAAGCTACCCTTGACTGCTTCTGCCTCCAATAGATTTCCTAAGCACTAGTGTTTTAAGGAACAGTTTAAAAAGAGAATCATATTGTGATTTCTTGATAATGGGTGTGTTCCTTATCTTCTCCTAGTGTCTAAACTCTTCTTCATGGCTGGACCCCCAAATAATATTCCTTTACGTGCTAAGGGGTATCTAGAGAGTGGGATAGGTTTAATAACTACCCTCACCCTAAAGCGTACCCTAACCCTAACCACTACCCTAACACTAACGCGTACCCTAATCCTAACCCGTACCCTAAACCGAGCCCTAACCCTAACCCTTGCCCTAAACCTAACCCTAACACATACCCTACGCCCTACCCAAACCCCTCCCCGAACCCGTACCCTAAGCCGTACCCTAACCCTCACCCTAACCCTAACCCTAACCCTAAGCTACCCTTGACTGCTTCTGCCTCCAATAGATTTCCTAAGCACTAGTGTTTTAAGGAACAGGTTAAAAAGAGAATCCTAATGTGATTTCTTGATAATGGGTGTGTTCCTAATCTTCTCCTAGTGTCTAAACTCTTCTCCATGGCTGGACCACCAAATAATATTCCTTTACGTGCTAAGGGGTATCTACAGATTGGGATAGGTTTAATAACTAACCTCACCCTATCGCGTACCCTAACCCTAACCCCTACCCTAACACTAACACGTACCCTAATCCTAACCCGTACCCTAAACCGAGCCCTAACCCTAACACTAAACCTAACCCTAACCCTAACCCATACCCTACGCCCTACCCGAACCCCTCCCCGAACCCGTACCCTAAACCGTACCCTAACCCTCACCCTCACCCTAACCCTAACCCTAAGCTACCCTTGACGGCTTCTGCCTCCAATAGATTTCGTAAGCACTAGTGTTTTAAGGAACAGGTTAAAAAGAGAATCCTAATGTGATTTCGTGATAATGGGTGTGTTCCTTATCTTCTCCTAGTGTCTAAACTCTTCTCCATGGCTGGACCCCCAATAATATTCCTGTACGTGCTAAGGGGTATCTAGAGAGTGGGATAGGTTTAATAACTACCCTCACCCTAACGCGTTCCCTAACCCTAACCCCTACCCTAACCCTAACGCGTACAATAATCCTAACCCGTACCCTAAACCGAGCCCTAACCCTAACACTAGCCCTAACCCTCACCCTAACCAATACCCTACGCCCTACCCGAACCACTCCCCGAACCCGTACCCTAAGCCGTACCCTAACCCTCAAACTAACCCTAAGCTACCCTTGACTGCTTCTGCCTCCAATAGATTTCCTAAGCATTAGTGTTTTAAGGAACAGGTTAAAAAGAGAATCCTAATGTGATTTCTTGATAATGGGTGTGTTCCTTAACTTCTCCTAGTGTCTAAACTCTTCTCCATGGCTGGACCCCCAAATAATATTCCTTTACGTGCTAAGGGGTATCTAGAGAGTGGGATAGGTTTAATAACTAACCTCACCCTATCGCGTACCCTAACCCTAACCCCTACCCTAACACTAACGCGTACCCTAATCCTAACCCGTACCCTAAACAGAGCCCTAACCCTAACACTAACCCTAACCCTAACCCTAAACCATACCCTACGCCCTACCCGAACCCCTCCCCGAACCCGTACCCTAAGCCGTACCCTAACCCTCACCCTAACCCTAAACCTAACCCTAAGCTACCCTTGACGGCTTCTGCCTCCAATAGATTTCCTAAGCACTAGTGTTTTAAGGAACAGGTTAAAAAGAGAATCCTAATGTGATTTCTTGATAATGGGTGTGTTCCTTATCTTCTCCTAGTGTCTAAACTCTTCTCCATGGCTGGACCCCCAAATAATATTACTTTACGTGCTAAGGGGTATCTAGAGAGTGGGATAGGTTTAATAACTACCCTCACCCTAAAGCGTACCCTAACCCTAACCACTACCCTAACACTAACGCGTACCCTAATCCTAACCCGTACCCTTAACCGAGCCCTAACCCTAAAACTAACCCTAACCCTAACCCTAACCCATACCCTACGCCCTACCCGAACCCCTCCCCGAACCCGTACCCTAAGTCGTACCCTAACCCTCACCCTAACCCTAACACTAACCCTAAGCTACCCTTGACGGCTTCTGCCTCCAATAGATTTCCTAAGCACTAGTGTTTTAAGGAACAGGTTAAAAAGAGAATCCTAATGTGATTTCTTGATAATGGGTGTGTTCCTTATCTTCTCCTCGTGTCTAAACTCTTCTCCATGGCTGGACCCCCAAATAATATTCCTTTAAGTGCTAAGGGGTATCTAGAGAGTGGGATAGGTTTAATAACTATCCTCACCCTAACGCGTACCCTAACCCTAACCCCTACCCTAACCCTAACGCGTACCCTAATCCTAACCCGTACCCTAAACCGAGCCCTAAACCTAACACTAACCCTAACCCTAACCCTAACCAATACCCTACGCCCTACCCGAACCCCTCCCCGAACCCGTACCCTAAGCCGTACCCTAACCCTCACCCTAACCCTAACCCTAACCCTAAGCTACCCTTGACTGCTTCTGCCTCCAATAGATTTCCTAAGCACTAGTGTTTTAAGGAACAGGTGAAAAAGAGAATCCGAATGTGATTTCTTGAAAATGGGTGTGTTCCTTATCTTCTCCTCGTGTCTAAACTCTTCTCCATGGTTGGACCCACAAATAATATTCCTTTACGTGCTAAGGGGTATCTAGAGAGTGGGATAGGTTTAATAACTACCCTGACCCTAACGCGTACACTAACCCTAACCCCTACCCTAACCCTAACGCGTACCCTAATCCTAACCCGTACCCTAACCCGAGCCCTAACCCTAACACTAACCCTAACCCTAACCCTAACCCATACCCTACGCCCTACCCGAACCCCTCCCGAACCCGTACCCTAAACCGTACCCTAACCCTCACCCTAACCCTAACCCTAAGCTACCCTTGACGGCTTCTGCCTCCAATAGATTTCGTAAGCACTAGTGTTTTAAGGAACAGGTTAAAAAGAGAATCCTAATGTGATTTCGTGATAATGGGTGTGTTCCTTATCTTCTCCTAGTGTCTAAACTCTTCTCCATGGCTGGACCCCCAATAATATTCCTGTACGTGCTAAGGGGTATCTAGAGAGTGGGATAGGTTCAATAACTACCCTCACCCTAACGCGTACACTAACCCTAACCCCTACCCTAACCCTAACGCGTACCCTAATCCTAACCCGTACCCTAAACCGAGCCCTAACCCTAACACTAACCCTAACCCTAACCCTAACCCATGCCCTACGCCCTACCCGAACCCCTCCCCGAATCCGTACCCTAAGCCGTACCCTAAACCTCACCCTAACCCTAACCCTAACCCTAAGCTACCCTTGACGGCTTCTGCCTCCAATACATTTCCTAAACACTAGTGTTTTAAGGAACAGGTTAAAAAGAGAATCCTAATGTGATTTCTTGATAATGGGTGTGTTCCTTATCTTCTCCTCGTGTCTAAACTCTTCTCCATGGCTGGACCCCCAAATAATATTCCTTTACGTGCTAAGGGGTATCTAGAGAGTAGGATAGGTTTAATAACTACCCTCACCCTAACGCGTACCCTAACCCTAACCCCTACCCTAACCCTAACGCGTACCCTAATCCTAACCCGTACCCTAAACCGAGCCCTAAACCTAACACTAGCCCTAACCCTAACCCTAACCCATACCCTACGCCCTACCCGAACCCCTCCCCGAACCCGTACCCTAAGCCATACCCTAGCCCTCACCCTAACCCTAACACTAACCCTAAGCTACCCTTGACTGCTTCTGCCTCCAATAGATTTCCTAAGCACTAGTGTTTTAAGGAACAGGTTAAAAAGAGAATCCTAATGTGATTTCGTGATAATGGGTGTGTTCCTTATTTTCTCCTCGTGTCTAAACTCTTCTCCATGGCTGGACCCCCAAATAATATTCCTTTATGTGCTAAGGGGTATCTAGAGAGTGTGATAGGTTTAATAACTACCCTCACCCTAACACGTACCCTAACCCTAACCCCTACCCTAACCCTAACGCGTACCCTAATCCTAACCCGTACCCTAAACCGAGCCCTAACCATAACACTAACCCTAACCCTAACCCTAACCCATACCCTACGCCCTACCCGAACCCCTCCCCGAACCCGTACCCTAAGCCATACCCTAGCCTTCACCCTAACCCTAACCCTAACCCTAAGCTACCCTTGACTGCTTCTGCCTCCAATAGATTTCCTAAGCACTAGTGTTTTAAGGAACAGTTTAAAAAGAGAATCATATTGTGATTTCTTGATAATGGGTGTGTTCCTTATCTTCTCCTAGTGTCTAAACTCTTCTCCATGGCTGGACCCCCAAATAATATTCCTTTACGTGCTAAGGGGTATCTAGAGAGTGGGATAGGTTTAATAACTACCCTCACCCTAAAGCGTACCCTAACCCTAACCACTACCCTAACACTAACGCGTACCCTAATCCTAACCCGTACCCTAAACCGAGCCCTAACCCTAACCCTTGCCCTAAACCTAACCCTAACCCATACCCTACGCCCTACCCGAACCCCTCCCCGAACCCGTACCCTAAGCCGTACCCTAACCCTCACCCTAACCCTAACCCTAACCCTAAGCTACCCTTGACTGCTTCTGCCTCCAATAGATTTCCTAAGCACTAGTGTTTTAAGGAACAGGTTAAAAAGAGAATCCTAATGTGATTTCTTGATAATGGGTGTGTTCCTAATCTTCTCCTAGTGTCTAAACTCTTATCCATGGCTGGACCACCAAATAATATTCCTTTACGTGCTAAGGGGTATCTACAGAGTGGGATAGGTTTAATAACTAACCTCACCCTATCGCGTACCCTAACCCTAACCCCTACCCTAACACTAACACGTACCCTAATCCTAACCCGTACCCTAAACCGAGCCCTAACCTTAACACTAAACCTAACCCTAACCCTAACCCATACCCTACACCCTACCCGAACCCCTCCCCGAACCCGTACCCTAAACCGTACCCTAACCCTCACCCTAACCCTAACCCTAACCCTAAGCTACCCTTGACGGCTTCTGCCTCCAATAGATTTCGTAAGCACTAGTGTTTTAAGGAACAGGTTAAAAAGAGAATCCTAATGTGATTTCGTGATAATGGGTGTGTTCCTTATCTTCTCCTAGTGTCTAAACTCTTCTCCATGGCTGGACCCCCAATAATATTCCTGTACGTGCTAAGGGGTATCTAGAGAGTGGGATAGGTTTAATAACTACCCTCACCCTAACGCGTACACTAACCCTAACCCCTACCCTAACCCTAACGCGTACCCTAATCCTAACCCGTAACCTAAACCGAGCCCTAACCCTAACACTAACCCTAACCCTAACCCTAACCCATACCCTACGCCCTACCCGAACCCCTCCCCGAACCCGTACCCTAAGCCGTACCCTAACCCTCACCCTAACCCTAACCCTAACCCTAAGCTACCCTTGACGGGTTCTGCCTCCAATAGATTTCCTAAGCACTAGTGTTTTAAGGAACAGGTTAAAAAGAGAATCCTAATGTGATTTCTTGATAATGGGTGTGTTCCTTATCTTCTCCTCGTGTCTAAACTCTTCTCCATGGCTGGACCCCCAAATAATATTCCTTTACGTGCTAAGGGTTATCTAGAGAGTGGGATAGGTTTAATAACTACCCTCACCCTAACGCGTTCCCTAACCCTAAGCCCTACCCTAACCCTAACGCGTACCCTAATCCTAACCCGTACCCTAAACCGAGCCCTAAACCTAACACTAGCCCTAACCCTAACCCTAACCCATACCCTACGCCCTACCCGAACCCCTCCCCGAACCCGTACCCTAAGCCATACCCTAGCCCTCACCCTAACCCTAACACTAACCCTAAGCTACCCTTGACTGCTTCTGCCTCCAATAGATTTCCTAAGCACTAGTGTTTTAAGGAACAGGGTAAAAAGAGAATCCTAATATGATTTCGTGATAATGGGTGTGTTCCTTATCTTCTCCTAGTGTCTAAACTCTTCTCCATGGCTGGACCCCCAAACAATATTCCTTTACGTGCTAAGGGGTATCTAGAGAGTGGGATAGGTTTAATAACTATCCTCACCCTAACGCGTACCCTAACTCTAACCCCTAACCTAACCCTAGCGCGTACCCTAATCCTAACCCGTACCCTAAACCGAGCCCTAACCCTAACACTAACTCTAACCCTAACCCTAACCCATACCCTACGCCCTACCCGAACCCCTCCCTGAACCCGTACCCTAAACCGTACCCTAACACTCACCCTAACCCTAACCCTAACCCTAAGCTACCCTTGACGGCTTCTGCCTCCAATAGATTTCCTAAGCACTAGTGTTTTAAGGAACAGGTTAAAAAGAGAATCCTAATGTGATTTCTTGATAATGGGTGTGTTCCTTATCTTCTCCTCGTGTCTAAACTCTTCTCCATGGCTGGACCCCCAAATAATATTCCTTTACGTGCTAAGGGTTATCTAGAGAGTGGGATAGGTTTAATAACTACCCTCACCCTAACGCGTTCCCTAACCCTAACCCCTACCCTAACCCTAACGCGTACAATAATCCTAACCCGTACCCTAAACCGAGCCCTAACCCTAACACTAGCCCTAACCCTAACCCTAACCAATACCCTACGCCCTACCCGAACCACTCCCCGAACCCGTACCCTAAGCCGTACCCTAACCCTCACGCTAACCCTAAACCTAACCCTAAGCTACCCTTGACGGCTTCTGCCTCCAATAGATTTCCTAAGCACTAGTGTTTTAAGGAACAGGTTAAAAAGAGAATCCTAATGTGATTTCGTGATAATGGGTGTGTTCCTTATCTTCTCCTAGTGTCTAAACTCTTCTCCATGGCTGGACACCCAATAATATTCCTGTACGTGCTAAGGGGTATCTAGAGAGTGGGATAGGTTTAATAACTACCCTCACCCTAACGCGTACACTAACCCTAACCCCTACCCTAACCCTAACGTGTACCCTAATCCTAACCCGTACCCTAAACCGAGCCCTAACCCTAACACTAACCCTAACCCTAACCCTAACCCATGCACTACGCCCTACCCGAACCCCTCCCCGAACCCGTACCCTAAGCCGTACCCTAAACCTCACCCTAACCCTAACCCTAACCCTAAGCTACCCTTGACGGCTTCTGCCTCCAATAGATTTCCTAAGCACTAGTGTTTTAAGGAACAGGTTAAAAAGAGAATCCTAATGTGATTTCTTGATAATGGGTGTGTTCCTTATCTTCTCCTCGTGTCTAAACTCTTCTCCATGGCTGGACCCCCAAATAATATTCCTTTACGTGCTAAGGGGTATCTAGAGAGTAGGATAGGTTTAATAACTACCCTCACCCTAACGCGTACCCTAACCCTAACCCCTACCCTAACCCTAACGCGTACCCTAATCCTAACCCGTACCCTAAACCGAGCCCTAAACCTAACACTAGCCCTAACCCTAACCCTAACCCATACCCTACGCCCTACCCGAACCCCTCCCCGAACCCGTACCCTAAGCCATACCCTAGCCCTCACCCTAACCCTAACACTAACCCTAAGCTACCCTTGACTGCTTCTGCCTCCAATAGATTTCCTAAGCACTAGTGTTTTAAGGAACAGGTTAAAAAGAGAATCCTAATGTGATTTCGTGATAATGGGTGTGTTCCTTATTTTCTCCTCGTGTCTAAACTCTTCTCCATGGCTGGACCCCCAAATAATATTCCTTTATGTGCTAATGGGTATCTAGAGAGTGTGATAGGTTTAATAACTACCCTCACCCTAACACGTACCCTAACCCTAACCCCAACCCTAACCCTAACGCGTACCCTAATCCTAACCCGTACCCTAAACCGAGCCCTAACCATAACACTAACCCTAACCCTAACACTAACCCATACCCTACGCCCTACCCGAACCCCTCCCCGAACCCGTACCCTAAGCCATACCCTAGCCCTCACCCTAACCCTCACCCTAACCCTAAGCTACCCTTGACTGCTTCTGCCTCCAATAGATTTCCTAAGCACTAGTGTTTTAAGGAACAGGTTAAAAAGAGAATCCTAATGTGATTTCTTGATAATGGGTGTGTTCCTTAACTTCTCCTAGTGTATAAACTCTTCTCCATGGCTGGACCCCCAAATAATATTCCTTTACGTGCTAAGGGGTATCTAGAGAGTGGGATAGGTTTAATAACTATCCTCACCCTAAAGCGTACCCTAACCCTAACCCCTACCCTAACACTAACGCGTACCCTAATCCTAACCCGTACCCTAAACCGAGCCCTAACCCTAACACTAACCCTAACGCTAACCCTAAACCATACCCTACGCCCTACCCGAACCCCTCCCCGAACCCGTACCCTAAGCCGTACCCTAACCCTCACCCTAACCCTAAACCTAACCCTAAGCTACCCTTGACGGCTTCTGCCTCCAATAGATTTCCTAAGCACTAGTGTTTTAAGGAACAGGTTAAAAAGAGAATCCTAATGTGATTTCTTGATAATGGGTGTGTTCCTTATCTTCTCCTCGTGTCTAAACTCTTCTCCATGGCTGGACCCCCAAATAATATTCCTTTAAGTGCTAAGGGGTATCTAGAGAGTGGGATAGGTTTAATAACTATCCTCACCCTAAAGCGTACCCTAACCCTAACCCCTACCCTAACCCTAACGCGTACCCTAATCCTAACCCGTACCCTAAACCGAGCCCTAAACCTAACACTAACCCTAACCCTAACCCTAACCCATACCCTACGCCCTACCCGAACCCCTCCCCGAACCCGTACCCTAAGCCGTACCCTAACCCTCACCCTAACCCTAACCCTAACCCTAAGCTACCCTTGACTGCTTCTGCCTCCAATAGATTTCCTAAGCACTAGTGTTTTAAGGAACAGGTGAAAAAGAGAATCCGAATGTGATTTCTTGATAATGGGTGTGTTCCTTATCTTCTCCTCGTGTCTAAACTCTTCTCCATGGTTGGACCCACAAATAATATTCCTTTACGTGCTAAGGGGTATCTAGAGAGTGGGATAGGTTTAATAACTACCCTGACCCTAACGCGTACACTAACCCTAACCCCTACCCTAACCCTAACGCGTACCCTAATCCTAACCCGTACCCTAACCCGAGCCCTAACCCTAACACTAACCCTAACCCTAACCCTAACCCATACCCTACGCCCTACCCGAACCCCTCCCGAACCCGTACCCTAAACCGTACCCTAACCCTCACCCTAACCCTAACCCTAAGCTACCCTTGACGGCTTCTGCCTCCAATAGATTTCCTAAGCACTAGTGTTTTAAGGAACAGGTTAAAAAGAGAATCCTAATGTGATTTCTTGATAATGGGTGTGTTCCTTAACTTCTCCTAGTGTATAAACTCTTCTCCATGGCTGGACCCCCAAATAATATTCCTTTACGTGCTAAGGGGTATCTAGAGAGTGGGATAGGTTTAATAACTAACCTCACCCTATCGCGTACCCTAACCCTAACCCCTACCCTAACACTAACGCGTACCCTAATCCTAACCCGTACCCTAAACCGAGCCCTAACCCTAACACTAACCCTAACCCTAACCCTAAACCATACCCTACGCCCTACCCGAACCCCTCCCCGAACCCGTACCCTAAGCCGTACCCTAACCCTCACCCTAACCCTAAACCTAACCCTAAGCTACCCTTGACGGCTTCTGCCTCCAATAGATTTCCTAAGCACTAGTGTTTTAAGGAACAGGTGAAAAAGAGAATCCGAATGTGATTTCTTGATAATGGGTGTGTTCCTTATCTTCTCCTCGTGTCTAAACTCTTCTCCATGGTTGGACCCACAAATAATATTCCTTTACGTGCTAAGGGGTATCTAGAGAGTGGGATAGGTTTAATAACTACCCTGACCCTAACGCGTACACTAACCCTAACCCCTACCCTAACCCTAACGCGTACCCTAATCCTAACTCGTACCCTAACCCGAGCCCTAACCCTAACACTAACCCTAACCCTAACCCTAACCCATACCCTACGCCCTACCCGAACCCCTCCCGAACCCGTACCCTAAACCGTACCCTAACCCTCACCCTAACCCTAACCCTAAGCTACCCTTGACGGCTTCTGCCTCCAATAGATTTCGTAAGCACTAGTGTTTTAAGGAACAGGTTAAAAAGAGAATCCTAATGTGATTTCGTGATAATGGGTGTGTTCCTTATCTTCTCCTAGTGTCTAAACTCTTCTCCATGGCTGGACCCCCAATAATATTCCTGTACGTGCTAAGGGGTATCTAGAGAGTGGGATAGGTTTAATAACTACCCTCACCCTAACGCGTACACTAACCCTAACCCCTACCCTAACCCTAACGTGTACCCTAATCCTAACCCGTACCCTAAACCGAGCCCTAACCCTAACACTAACCCTAACCCTAACCCTAACCCATGCACTACGCCCTACCCGAACCCCTCCCCGAACCCGTACCCTAAGCCGTACCCTAAACCTCACCCTAACCCTAACCCTAACCCTAAGCTACCCTTGACGGCTTCTGCCTCCAATAGATTTCCTAAGCACTAGTGTTTTAAGGAACAGGTTAAAAAGAGAATCCTAATGTGATTTCTTGATAATGGGTGTGTTCCTTATCTTCTCCTCGTGTCTAAACTCTTCTCCATGGCTGGACCCCCAAATAATATTCCTTTACGTGCTAAGGGTTATCTAGAGAGTGGGATAGGTTTAATAACTACCCTCACCCTAACGCGTTCCCTAACCCTAACCCCTACCCTAACCCTAACGCGTACAATAATCCTAACCCGTACCCTAAACCGAGCCCTAACCCTAACACTAGCCCTAACCCTAACCCTAACCAATACCCTACGCCCTACCCGAACCACTCCCCGAACCCGTACCCTAAGCCGTACCCTAACCCTCACCCTAACCCTAAACCTAACCCTAAGCTACCCTTGACGGCTTCTGCCTCCAATAGATTTCCTAAGCACTAGTGTTTTAAGGAACAGGTTAAAAAGAGAATCCTAATGTGATTTCTTGATAATGGGTGTGTTCCTTATCTTCTCCTCGTGTCTAAACTCTTCTCCATGGCTGGACCCCCAAATAATATTCCTTTAAGTGCTAAGGGGTATCTAGAGAGTGGGATAGGTTTAATAACTATCCTCACCCTAAAGCGTACCCTAACCCTAACCCCTACCCTAACACTAACGCGTACCCTAATCCTAACCCGTACCCTAAACCGAGCCCTAACCCTAACACTAACCCTAACCCTAACCCTAAACCATACCCTACGCCCTACCCGAACCCCTCCCCGAACCCGTACCCTAAGCCGTACCCTAACCCTCACCCTAACCCTAAACCTAACCTTAAGCTACCCTTGACGGCTTCTGCCTCCAATAGATTTCCTAAGCACTAGTGTTTTAAGGAACAGGTTAAAAAGAGAATCCTAATGTGATTTCTTGATAATGGGTGTGTTCCTTATCTTCTCCTCGTGTCTAAACTCTTCTCCATGGCTGGACCCCCAAATAATATTCCTTTAAGTGCTAAGGGGTATCTAGAGAGTGGGATAGGTTTAATAACTATCCTCACCCTAAAGCGTACCCTAACCCTAACCCCTACCCTAACCCTAACGCGTACCCTAATCCTAACCCGTACCCTAAACCGAGCCCTAAACCTAACACTAACCCTAACCCTAACCCTAACCCATACCCTACGCCCTACCCGAACCCCTCCCCGAACCCGTACCCTAAGCCGTACCCTAACCCTCACCCTAACCCTAACCCTAACCCTAAGCTACCCTTGACTGCTTCTGCCTCCAATAGATTTCCTAAGCACTAGTGTTTTAAGGAACAGGTGAAAAAGAGAATCCGAATGTGATTTCTTGATAATGGGTGTGTTCCTTATCTTCTCCTCGTGTCTAAACTCTTCTCCATGGTTGGACCCACAAATAATATTCCTTTACGTGCTAAGGGGTATCTAGAGAGTGGGATAGGTTTAATAACTACCCTGACCCTAACGCGTACACTAACCCTAACCCCTACCCTAACCCTAACGCGTACCCTAATCCTAACCCGTACCCTAACCCGAGCCCTAACCCTAACACTAACCCTAACCCTAACCCTAACCCATACCCTACGCCCTACCCGAACCCCTCCCGAACCCGTACCCTAAACCGTACCCTAACCCTCACCCTAACCCTAACCCTAAGCTACCCTTGACGGCTTCTGCCTCCAATAGATTTCCTAAGCACTAGTGTTTTAAGGAACAGGTTAAAAAGAGAATCCTAATGTGATTTCTTGATAATGGGTGTGTTCCTTAACTTCTCCTAGTGTATAAACTCTTCTCCATGGCTGGACCCCCAAATAATATTCCTTTACGTGCTAAGGGGTATCTAGAGAGTGGGATAGGTTTAATAACTAACCTCACCCTATCGCGTACCCTAACCCTAACCCCTACCCTAACACTAACGCGTACCCTAATCCTAACCCGTACCCTAAACCGAGCCCTAACCCTAACACTAACCCTAACGCTAACCCTAAACCATACCCTACGCCCTACCCGAACCCCTCCCCGAACCCGTACCCTAAGCCGTACCCTAACCCTCACCCTAACCCTAAACCTAACCCTAAGCTACCCTTGACGGCTTCTGCCTCCAATAGATTTCCTAAGCACTAGTGTTTTAAGGAACAGGTGAAAAAGAGAATCCGAATGTGATTTCTTGATAATGGGTGTGTTCCTTATCTTCTCCTCGTGTCTAAACTCTTCTCCATGGTTGGACCCACAAATAATATTCCTTTACGTGCTAAGGGGTATCTAGAGAGTGGGATAGGTTTAATAACTACCGTGACCCTAACGCGTACACTAACCCTAACCCCTACCCTAACCCTAACGCGTACCCTAATCCTAACCCGTACCCTAACCCGAGCCCTAACCCTAACACTAACCCTAACCCTAACACTAACCCATACCCTACGCCCTACCCGAACCCCTCCCGAACCCGTACCCTAAACCGTACCCTAACCCTCACCCTAACCCTAACCCTAAGCTACCCTTGACGGCTTCTGCCTCCAATAGATTTCGTAAGCACTAGTGTTTTAAGGAACAGGTTAAAAAGAGAATCCTAATGTGATTTCGTGATAATGGGTGTGTTCCTTATCTTCTCCTAGTGTCTAAACTCTTCTCCATGGCTGGACCCCCAATAATATTCCTGTACGTGCTAAGGGGTATCTAGAGAGTGGGATAGGTTTAATAACTACCCTCACCCTAACGCGTACACTAACCCTAACCCCTACCCTAACCCTAACGTGTACCCTAATCCTAACCCGTACCCTAAACCGAGCCCTAACCCTAACACTAACCCTAACCCTAACCCATGCACTAGGCCCTACCCGAACCCCTCCCCGAACCCGTACCCTAAGCCGTACCCTAAACCTCACCCTAACCCTAACCCTAACCCTAAGCTACCCTTGACGGCTTCTGCCTCCAATAGATTTCCTAAGCACTAGTGTTTTAAGGAACAGGTTAAAAAGAGAATCCTAATGTGATTTCTTGATAATGGGTGTGTTCCTTATCTTCTCCTCGTGTCTAAACTCTTCTCCATGGCTGGACCCCCAAATAATATTCCTTTACGTGCTAAGGGTTATCTAGAGAGTGGGATAGGTTTAATAACTACCCTCACCCTAACGCGTTCCCTAACCCTAACCCCTACCCTAACCCTAACGCGTACAATAATCCTAACCCGTACCCTAAACCGAGCCCTAACCCTAACACTAGCCCTAACCCTAACCCTAACCAATACCCTACGCCCTACCCGAACCACTCCCCGAACCCGTACCCTTAGCCGTACCCTAACCCTCACCCTAACCCTAAGCTACCCTTGACTGCTTCTGCCTCCAATAGATTTCCTAAGCACTAGTGTTTTAAGGAACAGGTTAAAAAGAGAATCCTAATGTGATTTCTTGATAATGGGTGTGTTCCTTAACTTCTCCTAGTGTATAAACTCTTCTCCATGGCTGGACCCCCAAATAATATTCCTTAACGTGCTAAGGGGTATCTAGAGAGTGGGATAGGTTTAATAACTAACCTCACCCTATCGCGTACCCTAACCCTAACCCCTACCCTAACACTAACGCGTACCCTAATCCTAACCCGTACCCTAAACCGAGCCCTAACCCTAACACTAACCCTAACCCTAACCCTAAACCATACCCTACGCCCTACCCGAACCCCTCCCCGAACCCGTACCCTAAGCCGTACCCTAACCCTCACCCTAACCCTAAACCTAACCCTAAGCTACCCTTGACGGCTTCTGCCTCCAATAGATTTCCTAAGCACTAGTGTTTTAAGGAACAGGTTAAAAAGAGAATCCTAATGTGATTTCTTGATAATGGGTGTGTTCCTTATCTTCTCCTCGTGTCTAAACTCTTCTCCATGGTTGGACCCCCAAATAATATTCCTTTAAGTGCTAAGGGGTTTCTAGAGAGTGGGATAGGTTTAATAACTATCCTCACCCTAAAGCGTACCCTAACCCTAACCCCTACCCTAACACTAACGCGTACCCTAATCCTAACCCGTACCCTAAACCGAGCCCTAACCCTAACACTAACCCTAACCCTAACCCTAAACCATACCCTACGCCCTACCCGAACCCCTCCCCGAACCCGTACCCTAAGCCGTACCCTAAACCTCACCCTAACCCTAACCCTAACCCTAAGCTACCCTTGACGGCTTCTGCCTCCAATAGATTTCCTAAGCACTAGTGTTTTAAGGAACAGGTTAAAAAGAGAATCCTAATGTGATTTCTTGATAATGGGTGTGTTCCTTATCTTCTCCTCGTGTCTAAACTCTTCTCCATGGTTGGACCCACAAATAATATTCCTTTAAGTGCTAAGGGGTATCTAGAGAGTGGGATAGGTTTAATAACTATCCTCACCCTAAAGCGTACCCTAACCCTAACCCCTACCCTAACCCTAACGCGTACCCTTATCCTAACCCGTACCCTAAACCGAGCCCTAACCATAACACTAACCCTAACCCTAACCCTAACCCATACCCTACGCCCTACCCGAACCCCTCCCCGAACCCGTACCCTAAGCCATACCCTAGCCCTCACCCTAACCCTAACCCTAACCCTAAGCTACCCTTGACTGCTTCTGCCTCCAATAGATTTCCTAAGCACTAGTGTTTTAAGGAACAGTTTAAAAAGAGAATCATATTGTGATTTCTTGATAATGGGTGTGTTCCTTATCTTCTGCTAGTGTCTAAACTCTTCTCCATGGCTGGACCCCCAAATAATATTCCTTTACGTGCTAAGGGGTATCTAGAGAGTGGGATAGGTTTAATAACTACCCTCAACCTAAAGCGTACCCTAACCCTAACCACTACCCTAACACTAACGCGTACCCTAATCCTAACCCGTACCCTAAACCGAGCCCTAACCCTAACACTAACCCTAACCCTAACCCTAACCCATACCCTACGCCCTACCCGAACCCCTCCCCGAACCCGTACCCTAAGCCGTACCCTAACCCTCACCCTAACCCTAACCCTAACCCTAAGCTACCCTTGACTGCTTCTGCCTCCAATAGATTTCCTAAGCACTAGTGTTTTAAGGAACAGGATAAAAAGAGAATCCTAATGTGATTTCTTGATAATGGGTGTGTTCCTTATCTTCTCCTCGTGTCTAAACTCTTCTCCATGGCTGGACCCCCAAATAATATACCTTTACGTGCTAAGGGGTATCTAGAGAGTGGGATAGATTTAATAACTAACCTCACCCTAACGCGTACCCTAACCCTAACCCCTACCCTAACACTAACGCGTACCCTAATCCTAACCCGTACCCTAAACCGAGCCCTAACCCTAACCCTTGCCCTAAACCTAACCCTAACCCATACCCTACGCCCTACCCGAACCCCTCCCCGAACCCGTACCCTAAGCCGTACCCTAACCCTCACCCTAACCCTAACCCTAACCCTAAGCTACCCTTGACTGCTTCTGCCTCCAATAGATTTCCTAAGCACTAGTGTTTTAAGGAACAGGTTAAAAAGAGAATCCTAATGTGATTTCTTGATAATGGGTGTGTTCCTAATCTTCTCCTAGTGTCTAAACTCTTCTC
The DNA here is from genome assembly GCF_949987535.1 of Balaenoptera acutorostrata. Lineage (NCBI taxonomy): Eukaryota > Metazoa > Chordata > Mammalia > Artiodactyla > Balaenopteridae > Balaenoptera > Balaenoptera acutorostrata. The sequence continues at coordinate 683,846 of NW_026646625.1, forward strand.
CATGGCTGGACCACCAAATAATATTCCTTTACGTGCTAAGGGGTATCTACAGAGTGGGATAGGTTTAATAACTAACCTCACCCTATCGCGTACCCTAACCCTAACCCCTACCCTAACACTAACACGTACCCTAATCCTAACCCGTACCCTAAACCGAGCCCTAACCCTAACACTAAACCTAACCCTAACCCTAACCCATACCCTACGCCCTACCCGAACCCCTCCCCGAACCCGTACCCTAAGCCATACCCTAACCCTCACCCTAACCCTAACACTAACCCTAAGCTACCCTTGACTGCTTCTGCCTCCAATAGATTTCCTAAGCACTAGTGTTTTAAGGAACAGGTGAAAAAGAGAATCCGAATGTGATTTCTTGATAATGGGTGTGTTCCTTATCTTCTCCTCGTGTCTAAACTCTTCTCCATGGTTGGACCCACAAATAATATTCCTTTACGTGCTAAGGGGTATCTAGAGAGTGGGATAGGTTTAATAACTACCCTGACCCTAACGCGTACACTAACCCTAACCCCTACCCTAACCCTAACGCGTACCCTAATCCTAACCCGTACCCTAACCCGAGCCCTAACCCTAACACTAACCCTAACCCTAACCCTAACCCATACCCTACGCCCTACCCGAACCCCTCCCCGAACCCGTACCCTAAACCGTACCCTAACCCTCACCCTAACCCTAACCCTAACCCTAAGCTACCCTTGACGGCTTCTGCCTCCAATAGATTTCGTAAGCACTAGTGTTTTAAGGAACAGGTTAAAAAGAGAATCCTAATGTGATTTCGTGATAATGGGTGTGTTCCTTATCTTCTCCTAGTGTCTAAACTCTTCTCCATGGCTGGACCCCCAATAATATTCCTGTACGTGCTAAGGGGTATCTAGAGAGTGGGATAGGTTTAATAACTACCCTCACCCTAACGCGTACACTAACCCTAACCCCTACCCTAACCCTAACGCGTACCCTAATCCTAACCCGTACCCTAAACCGAGCCCTAACCCTAACACTAACCCTAACCCTAACCCTAACCCATACCCTACGCCCTACCCGAACCCCTCCCCGAACCGTACCCTAAGCCGTACCCTAACCCTCACCCTAACCCTAACCCTAACCCTAAGCTACCCTTGACGGCTTCTGCCTCCAATAGATTTCCTAAGCACTAGTGTTTTAAGGAACAGGTTAAAAAGAGAATCCTAATGTGATTTCTTGATAATGGGTGTGTTCCTTAACTTCTCCTAGTGTCTAAACTCTTCTCCATGGCTGGACCCCCAAATAATATTCCTTTACGTGCTAAGGGGTATCTAGAGAGTGGGATAGGTTTAATAACTAACCTCACCCTATCGCGTACCCTAACCCTAACCCCTACCCTAACACTAACGCGTACCCTAATCCTAACCCGTACCCTAAACCGAGCCCTAACCCTAACACTAACCCTAACCCTAACCCTAAACCATACCCTACGCCCTACCCGAACCCCTCCCCGAACCCGTACCCTAAGCCGTACCCTAACCCTCACCCTAACCCTAAACCTAACCCTAAGCTACCCTTGACGGCTTCTGCCTCCAATAGATTTCGTAAGCACTAGTGTTTTAAGGAACAGGTTAAAAAGAGAATCCTAATGTGATTTCGTGATAATGGGTGTGTTCCTTATCTTCTCCTAGTGTCTAAACTCTTCTCCATGGCTGGACCCCCAATAATATTCCTGTACGTGCTAAGGGGTATCTAGAGAGTGGGATAGGTTTAATAACTACCCTCACCCTAACGCGTACACTAACCCTAACCCCTACCCTAACCCTAACGTGTACCCTAATCCTAACCCGTACCCTAAACCGAGCCCTAACCCTAACACTAACCCTAAACCTAACCCTAACCCATGCACTACGCCCTACCCGAACCCCTCCCCGAACCCGTACCCTAAGCCGTACCCTAAACCTCACCCTAACCCTAACCCTAACCCTAAGCTACCCTTGACGGCTTCTGCCTCCAATAGATTTCCTAAGCACTAGTGTTTTAAGGAACAGGTTAAAAAGAGAATCCTAATGTGATTTCTTGATAATGGGTGTGTTCCTTATCTTCTCCTCGTGTCTAAACTCTTCTCCATGGCTGGACCCCCAAATAATATTCCTTTACGTGCTAAGGGGTATCTAGAGAGTAGGATAGGTTTAATAACTACCCTCACCCTAACGCGTACCCTAACCCTAACCCCTACGCTAACCCTAACGCGTACCCTAATCCTAACCCGTACCCTAAACCGAGCCCTAAACCTAACACTAGCCCTAACCCTAACCCTAACCCATACCCTACGCCCTACCCGAACCCCTCCCCGAACCCGTACCCTAAGCCATACCCTAGCCCTCACCCTAACCCTAACACTAACCCTAAGCTACCCTTGACTGCTTCTGCCTCCAATAGATTTCCTAAGCACTAGTGTTTTAAGGAACAGGTTAAAAAGAGAATCCTAATGTGATTTCGTGATAATGGGTGTGTTCCTTATTTTCTCCTCGTGTCTAAACTCTTCTCCATGGCTGGACCCCCAAATAATATTCCTTTATGTGCTAAGGGGTATCTAGAGAGTGTGATAGGTTTAATAACTACCCTCACCCTAACACGTACCCTAACCCTAACCCCTACCCTAACCCTAACGCGTACCCTAATCCTAACCCGTACCCTAAACCGAGCCCTAACCATAACACTAACCCTAACCCTAACCCTAACCCATACCCTACGCCCTACCCGAACCCCTCCCCGAACCCGTACCCTAAGCCATACCCTAGCCCTCACCCTAACCCTAACCCTAACCCTAAGCTACCCTTGACTGCTTCTGCCTCCAATAGATTTCCTAAGCACTAGTGTTTTAAGGAACAGTTTAAAAAGAGAATCATATTGTGATTTCTTGATAATGGGTGTGTTCCTTATCTTCTGCTAGTGTCTAAACTCTTCTCCATGGCTGGACCCCCAAATAATATTCCTTTACGTGCTAAGGGGTATCTAGAGAGTGGGATAGGTTTAATAACTACCCTCACCCTAAAGCGTACCCTAACCCTAACCACTACCCTAACACTAACGCGTACCCTAATCCTAACCCGTACCCTAAAGCGAGCCCTAACCCTAACACTAACCCTAACCCTAACCCTAACCCATACCCTACGCCCTACCCGAACCCCTCCCCGAACCCGTACCCTAAGCCGTACCCTAGCTCTCACCCTAACCCTAACCCTAACCCTAAGCTACCCTTGACTGCTTCTGCCTCCAATAGATTTCCTAAGCACTAGTGTTTTAAGGAACAGTTTAAAAAGAGAATCATATTGTGATTTCTTGATAATGGGTGTGTTCCTTATCTTCTCCTAGTGTCTAAACTCTTCTCAATGGCTGGACCCCCAAATAATATTCCTTTACGTGCTAAGGGGTATCTAGAGAGTGGGATAGGTTTAATAACTACCCTCACCCTAAAGCGTACCCTAACCCTAACCACTACCCTAACACTAACGCGTACCCTAATCCTAACCCGTACCCTAAACCGAGCCCTAACCCTAACACTAACCCTAACCCTAACCCTAACCCATACCCTACGCCCTACCCGAACCCCTCCCCGAACCCGTACCCTAAGCCGTACCCTAACCCTCACCCTAACCCTAACCCTAACCCTAAGCTACCCTTGACTGCTTCTGCCTCCAACAGATTTCCTAAGCACTAGTGTTTTAAGGAACAGGTTAAAAAGAGAATCCTAATGTGATTTCTTGATAATGGGTGTGTTCCTTATCTTCTCCTCGTGTCTAAACTCTTCTCCATGGCTGGACCCCCAAATAATATTCCTTTACGTGCTAAGGGGTATCTAGAGAGTGGGATAGATTTAATAACTAACCTCACCCTAAAGCGTACCCTAACCCTAACCCCTACCCTAACCCTAACGCGTACCCTAATCCTAACCCGTACCCTAAACCGAGCCCTAACCCTAACCCTTGACCTAACCCTAACCCTAACCCATACCCTACGCCCTACCCGAACCCCTCCCCGAACCCGTACCCTAAGCCGTACCCTAACCCTCACCCTAACCCTAACCCTAACCCTAAGCTACCCTTGACTGCTTCTGCCTCCAATAGATTTCCTAAGCACTAGTGTTTTAAGGAACAGGTTAAAAAGAGAATCCTAATGTAATTTCTTGATAATGGGTGTGTTCCTAATCTTCTCCTAGTGTCTAAACTCTTCTCCATGGCTGGACCACCAAATAATATTCCTTTACGTGCTAAGGGGTATCTACAGAGTGGGATAGGTTTAATAACTAACCTCACCCTATCGCGTACCCTAACCCTAACCCCTACCCTAACACTAACACGTACCCTAATCCTAACCCGTACCCTAAACCGAGCCCTAACCCTAACACTAAACCTAACCCTAACCCTAACCCATACCCTACGCCCTACCCGAACCCCTCCCCGAACCCGTACCCTAAGCCATACCCTAACCCTCACCCTCACCCTAACCCTAACCCTAAGCTACCCTTGACTGCTTCTGCCTCCAATAGATTTCCTAAGCACTAGTGTTTTAAGGAACAGGTGAAAAAGAGAATCCGAATGTGATTTCTTGATAATGGGTGTGTTCCTTATCTTCTCCTCGTGTCTAAACTCTTCTCCATGGTTGGACCCACAAATAATATTCCTTTACGTGCTAAGGGGTATCTAGAGAGTGGGATAGGTTTAATAACTACCCTGACCCTAACGCGTACACTAACCCTAACCCCTACCCTAACCCTAACGCGTACCCTAATCCTAACCCGTACCCTAAACCGAGCCCTAACCCTAACACTAACCCTAACCCTAACCCTAACCCATACCCTACGCCCTAACCGAACCCCTCCCCGAACCCGTACCCTAAACCGTACCCTAACCCTCACCCTAACCCTAACCCTAACCCTAAGCTACCCTTGACGGCTTCTGCCTCCAATAGATTTCGTAAGCACTAGTGTTTTAAGGAACAGGTTAAAAAGAGAATCCTAATGTGATTTCGTGATAATGGGTGTGTTCCTTATCTTCTCCTAGTGTCTAAACTCTTCTCCATGGCTGGACCCCCAATAATATTCCTGTACGTGCTAATGGGTATCTAGAGAGTGGGATAGGTTTAATAACTACCCTCACCCTAACGCGTACACTAACCCTAACCCCTACCCTAACGCTAACGCGTACCCTAATCCTAACCCGTACCCTAAACCGAGCCCTAACCCTAACACTAACCCTAACCCTAACCCTAACCCATACCCTACGCCCTACCCGAACCCATCCCCGAACCCGTACCCTAAGCCGTACCCTAACCCTCACCCTAACCCTAACCCTAACCCTAAGCTACCCTTGACGGCTTCTGCCTCCAATAGATTTCCTAAGCACTAGTGTTTTAAGGAACAGGGTAAAAAGAGAATCCTAATATGATTTCGTGATAATGGGTGTGTTCCTTATCTTCTCCTAGTGTCTAAACTCTTCTCCATGGCTGGACCCCCAAACAATATTCCTTTACGTGCTAAGGGGTATCTAGAGAGTGGGATAGGTTTAATAACTATCCTCACCCTAACGCGTACCCTAACTCTAACCCCTAACCTAACCCTAGCGCGTACCCTAATCCTAACCCGTATCCTAAACCGAGCCCTAACCCTAACACTAACTCTAACCCTAACCCTAACCCATACCCTACGCCCTACCCGAACCCCTCCCTGAACCCGTACCCTAAACCGTACCCTAACCCTCACCCTAACCCTAACCCTAACCCTAAGCTACCCTTGATTGCTTCTGCCACCAATAGATTTCCTAAGCACTAGTGTTTTAAGGAACAGGTTAAAAAGAGAATCCTAATGTGATTTCGTGATAATGGGTGTGTTCCTTATCTTCTCCTAGTGTCTAAACTATTCTCCATGGCTGGACCCCCAATAATATTCCTGTACGTGCTAAGGGGTATCTAGAGAGTGGGATAGGTTTAATAACTACCCTCACCCTAAAGCGTACCCTAACCCTAACCACTACCCTAACACTAACGCGTACCCTAATCCTAACCCGTACCCTAAACCGAGCCCTAACCCTAACACTAACCCTAACCCTAACCCTAACCCATACCCTACGGCCTACCCGAACCCCTCCCCGAACCCGTACCCTAAGCCGTACCCTAACCCTCACCCTAACCCTAACCCTAACCCTAAGCTACCCTTGACTGCTTCTGCCTCCAATAGATTTCCTAAGCACTAGTGTTTTAAGGAACAGGTTAAAAAGAGAATCCTAATGTGATTTCGTGATAATGGGTGTGTTCCTTATCTTCTCCTAGTGTCTAAACTCTTCTCCATGGCTGGACCCCCAAATAATATTCCTTTACGTGCTAAGGGGTATCTAGAGAGTGGGATAGGTTTAATAACTACCCTCACCCTAACGCGTACCCTAACCCTAACCCCTACCCTAACCCTAACGCGTACCCTAATCCTAACCCGTACCCTAAACCGAGCCCTAAACCTAACACTAGCCCTAACCCTAACCCTAACCCATACCCTACGCCCTACCCGAACCCCTCCCCGAACCCGTACCCTAAGCCATACCCTAACCCTCACCCTAACCCTAACCCTAACCCTAAGCTACCCTTGACTGCTTCTGCCTCCAATAGATTTCCTAAGCACTAGTGTTTTAAGGACCAGGTTAAAAAGAGAATCCTAATGTGATTTCGTGATAATGGGTGTGTTCCTTATCTTCTCCTAGTGTCTAAACTCTTCTCCATGGCTGGACCCCCAAATAATATTCCTTTACGTGCTAAGGGGTATCTAGAGAGTGGGATAGGTTTAATAACTACCCTCACCCTAACGCGTACCCTAACCCTAACCCCTACCCTAAACCTAACGCGTACTCTAATCCTAACCCGTACCCTAAACCGAGCCCTAACCCTAACACTAACTCTAACCCTAACCCTAACCCATACCCTACGCCCTACCCGAACCCCTCCCCGAACCCGTACCCTAAGCCATACCCTAGCCCTCACCCTAACCCTAACCCTAACCCTAAGCTACCCTTGACTGCTTCTGCCTCCAATAGATTTCCTAAGCACTAGTGTTTTAAGGAACAGTTTAAAAAGAGAATCATATTGTGATTTCTTGATAATGGGTGTGTTCCTTATCTTCTGCTAGTGTCTAAACTCTTCTCCATGGCTGGACCCCCAAATAATATTCCTTTACGTGCTAAGGGGTATCTAGAGAGTGGGATAGATTTAATAACTACCCTCACCCTAACGCGTACCCTAACCCTAACCCCTACCCTAACCCTAACGCGTACCCTAATCCTAACCCGTACCCTAAACCGAGCCCTAAACCTAACCCTTGCCCTAACCCTAACCCTAACCCATACCCTACGCCCTACCCGAACCCCTCCCCGAACCCGTACCCTAAGCCGTACCCTAACCCTCACCCTAACCCTAACCCTAACCCTAAGCTACCCTTGACTGCTTCTGCCTCCAATAGATTTCCTAAGCACTAGTGTTTTAAGGAACAGGATAAAAAGAGAATCCTAATGTGATTTCTTGATAATGGGTGTGTTCCTTATCTTCTCCTCGTGTCTAAACTCTTCTCCATGGCTGGACCCCCAAATAATATACCTTTACGTGCTAAGTGGTATCTAGAGAGTGGGATAGATTTAATAACTAACCTCACCCTAACGCGTACCCTAACCCTAACCCCTACCCTAACACTAACGCGTACCCTAAACCTAACCTGTACCCTAAACCGAGCCCTAACCCTAACACTAAACCTAACCCTAACCCTAACCCATACCCTACGCCCTACCCGAACCCCTCCCTGAACCCGTACCCTAAGCCATACCCTAACCCTCACCCTAACCCTAACCCTAACCCTAAGCTACCCTTGACTGCTTCTGCCTCCAATAGATTTCCTAAGCACTAGTGTTTTAAGGAACAGGTGAAAAAGAGAATCCGAATGTGATTTCTTGATAATGGGTGTGTTCCTTATCTTCTCCTCGTGTCTAAACTCTTCTCCATGGTTGGACCCACAAATAATATTCCTTTACGTGCTAAGGGGTATCTAGAGAGTGGGATAGGTTTAATAACTACCCTGACCCTAACGCGTACACTAACCCTAACCCCTACCCTAACCCTAACGCGTACCCTAATCCTAACCCGTACCCTAACCCGAGCCCTAACCCTAACACTAACCCTAACCGTAACCCTAACCCATACCCTACGCCCTACCCGAACCCCTCCCCGAACCCGTACCCTAAACCGTACCCTAACCCTCACCCTAACCCTAACCCTAACCCTAAGCTACCCTTGACGGCTTCTGCCTCCAATAGATTTCGTAAGCACTAGTGTTTTAAGGAACAGGTTAAAAAGAGAATCCTAATGTGATTTCGTGATAATGGGTGTGTTCCTTATCTTCTCCTAGTGTCTAAACTCTTCTCCATGGCTGGACCCCCAATAATATTCCTGTACGTGCTAAGGGGTATCTAGAGAGTGGGATAGGTTTAATAACTACCCTCACCCTAACGCGTACACTAACCCTAACCCCTACCCTAACCCTAACGCGTACCCTAATCCTAACCCGTACCCTAAACCGAGGCCTAAACCTAACACTAGCCCTAACCCTAACCCTAACCCATACCCTACGCCCTACCCGAACCCCTCCCCGAACCCGTACCCTAAGCCATACCCTAGCCCTCACCCTAACCCTAACACTAACCCTAAGCTACCCTTGACTGCTTCTGCCTCCAATAGATTTCCTAAGCACTAGTGTTTTAAGGAACAGGTTAAAAAGAGAATCCTAATGTGATTTCTTGATAATGGGTGTGTTCCTTATCTTCTCCTCGTGTCTAAACTCTTCTCCATGGCTGGACCCCCAAATAATATTCCTTTACGTGCTAAGGGTTATCTAGAGAGTGGGATAGGTTTAATAACTACCCTCAACCTAACGCGTTCCCTAACCCTAACCCCTACCCTAACCCTAACGCGTACCCTAATCCTAACCCGTACCCTAAACCGAGCCCTAACCCTAACACTAGCCCTAACCCTAACCCTAACCAATACCCTACGCCCTACCCGAACCCCTCCCCGAACCCGTACCCTAAGCCGTACCCTAACGCTCACCCTAACCCTAAGCTACCCTTGACTGCTTCTGCCTCCAATAGATTTCCTAAGCACTAGTGTTTTAAGGAACAGGTTAAAAAGAGAATCCTAATGTGATTTCTTGATAATGGGTGTGTTCCTTAACTTCTCCTAGTGTCTAAACTCTTCTCCATGGCTGGACCCCCAAATAATATTCCTTTACGTGCTAAGGGGTATCTAGAGAGTGGGATAGGTTTAATAACTAACCTCACCCTATCGCGTACCCTAACCCTAACCCCTACCGTAACACTAACGCGTACCCTAATCCTAACCCGTACCCTAAACCGAGCCCTAACCCTAACACTAACCCTAACCCTAACCCTAAACCATACCCTACGCCCTACCCGAACCCCTCCCCGAACCCGTACCCTAAGCCGTACCCTAACCCTCACCCTAACCCTAAACCTAACCCTAAGCTACCCTTGACGGCTTCTGCCTCCAATAGATTTCGTAAGCACTAGTGTTTTAAGGAACAGGTTAAAAAGAGAATCCTAATGTGATTTCGTGATAATGGGTGTGTTCCTTATCTTCTCCTAGTGTCTAAACTCTTCTCCATGGCTGGACCCCCAATAATATTCCTGTACGTGCTAAGGGGTATCTAGAGAGTGGGATAGGTTTAATAACTACCCTCACCCTAACGCGTACACTAACCCTAACCCCTACCCTAACCCTAACGTGTACCCTAATCCTAACCCGTACCCTAAACCGAGCCCTAACCCTAACACTAACCCTAACCCTAACCCTAACCCATGCACTACGCCCTACCCGAACCCCTCCCCGAACCCGTACCCTAAGCCGTACCCTAAACCTCACCCTAACCCTAACCCTAACCCTAAGCTACCCTTGACGGCTTCTGCCTCCAATAGATTTCCTAAGCACTAGTGTTTTAAGGAACAGGTTAAAAAGAGAATCCTAATGTGATTTCTTGATAATGGGTGTGTTCCTTATCTTCTCCTCGTGTCTAAACTCTTCTCCATGGCTGGACCCCCAAATAATATTCCTTTACGTGCTAAGGGGTATCTAGAGAGTAGGATAGGTTTAATAACTACCCTCACCCTAACGCGTACCCTAACCCTAACCCCTACCCGAACCCTAACGCGTACCCTAATCCTAACCCGTACCCTAAACCGAGCCCTAAACCTAACACTAGCCCTAACCCTAACCCTAACCCATACCCTACGCCCTACCCGAACCCCTCCCCGAACCCGTACCCTAAGCCATACCCTAGCCCTCACCCTAACCCTAACACTAACCCTAAGCTACCCTTGACTGCTTCTGCCTCCAATAGATTTCCTAAGCACTAGTGTTTTAAGGAACAGGTTAAAAAGAGAATCCTAATGTGATTTCGTGATAATGGGTGTGTTCCTTATTTTCTCCTCGTGTCTAAACTCTTCTCCATGGCTGGACCCCCAAATAATATTCCTTTATGTGCTAAGGGGTATCTAGAGAGTGTGATAGGTTTAATAACTACCCTCACCCTAACACGTACCCTAACCCTAACCCCTACCCTAACCCTAACGCGTACCCTAATCCTAACCCGTACCCTAAACCGAGCCCTAACCATAACACTAACCCTAACCCTAACCCTAACCCACACCCTACGCCCTACCCGAACCCCTCCCCGAACCCGTACCCTAAGCCATACCCTAGCCCTCACCCTAACCCTAACCCTAACCCTAAGCTACCCTTGACTGCTTCTGCCTCCAATAGATTTCCTAAGCACTAGTGTTTTAAGGAACAGTTTAAAAAGAGAATCATATTGTGATTTCTTGATAATGGGTGTGTTCCTTATCTTCTGCTAGTGTCTAAACTCTTCTCCATGGCTGGACCCCCAAATAATATTCCTTTACGTGCTAAGGGGTATCTAGAGAGTGGGATAGGTTTAATAACTACCCTCACCCTAAAGCGTACCCTAACCCTAACCACTACCCTAACACTAACGCGTACCCTAATCCTAACCCGTACCCTAAACCGAGCCCTAACCCTAACACTAACCCTAACCCTAACCCTAACCCATACCCTACGCCCTACCCGAACCCCTCCCCGAACCCGTACCCTAAGCCGTACCCTAACCCTCACCCTAACCCTAACCCTAACCCTAAGCTACCCTTGACTGCTTCTGCCTCCAATAGATTTCCTAAGCACTAGTGTTTTAAGGAACAGGTTAAAAAGAGAATCCTAATGTGATTTCTTGATAATGGGTGTGTTCCTTATCTTCTCCTCGTGTCTAAACTCTTCTCCATGGCTGGACCCCCAAATAATATACCTTTACGTGCTAAGGGGTATCTAGAGAGTGGGATAGATTTAATAACTAACCTCACCCTAACGCGTACCCTAACCCTAACCCCTACCCTAACACTAACGCGTACCCTAATCCTAACCCGTACCCTAAACCGAGCCCTAACCCTAACCCTTGCCCTAAACCTAACCCTAACCCATACCCTACGCCCTACCCGAACCCCTCCCCGAACCCGTACCCTAAGCCGTACCCTAACCCTCACCCTAACCCTAACCATAACCCTAAGCTACCCTTGACTGCTTCTGCCTCCAATAGATTTCCTAAGCACTAGTGTTTTAAGGAACAGGTTAAAAAGAGAATCCTAATGTGATTTCTTGATAATGGGTGTGTTCCTAATCTTCTCCTAGTGTCTAAACTCTTCTCCATGGCTGGACCACCAAATAATATTCCTTTACGTGCTAAGGGGTATCTACAGAGTGGGATAGGTTTAATAACTAACCTCACCCTATCGCGTACCCTAACCCTAAGCCCTACCCTAACACTAACACGTACCCTAATCCTAACCCGTACCCTAAACCGAGCCCTAACCCTAACACTAAACCTAACCCTAACCCTAACCCATACCCTACGCCCTACACGAACCCCTCCCCGAACCCGTACCCTAAGCCATACCCTAACCCTCACCCTAACCCTAACCCTAACCCTAAGCTACCCTTGACTGCTTCTGCCTCCAATAGATTTCCTAAGCACTAGTGTTTTAAGGAACAGGTGAAAAAGAGAATCCGAATGTGATTTCTTGATAATGGGTGTGTTCCTTATCTTCTCCTCGTGTCTAAACTCTTCTCCATGGTTGGACCCACAAATAATATTCCTTTACGTGCTAAGGGGTATCTAGAGAGTGGGATAGGTTTAATAACTACCCTGACCCTAACGCGTACACTAACCCTAACCCCTACCCTAACCCTAACGCGTACCCTAATCCTAACCCGTACCCTAACCCGAGCCCTAACCCTAACACTAACCCTAACCCTAACCCTAACCCATACCCTACGCCCTACCCGAACCCCTCCCCGAACCCGTACCCTAAACCGTACCCTAACCCTCACCCTAACCCTAACCCTAACCCTAAGCTACCCTTGACGGCTTCTGCCTCCAATAGATTTCGTAAGCACTAGTGTTTTAAGGAACAGATTAAAAAGAGAATCCTAATGTGATTTCGTGATAATGGGTGTGTTCCTTATCTTCTCCTAGTGTCTAAACTCTTCTCCATGGCTGGACCCCCAATAATATTCCTGTACGTGCTAAGGGGTATCTAGAGAGTGGGATAGGTTTAATAACTACCCTCACCCTAACGCATACACTAACCCTAACCCCTACCCTAACCCTAACGCGTACCCTAATCCTAACCCGTACCCTAAACCGAGCCCTAACCCTAACACTAACCCTAACCCTAACCCTAACCCATACCCTACGCCCTACCCGAACCCCTCCCCGAACCCGTACCCTAAGCCGTACCCTAACCCTCACCCTAACCCTAACCCTAACCCTAAGCTACCCTTGACGGCTTCTGCCTCCAATAGATTTCCTAAGCACTAGTGTTTTAAGGAACAGGTTAAAAAGAGAATCCTAATGTGATTTCTTGATAATGGGTGTGTTCCTTATCTTCTCCTCGTGTCTAAACTCTTCTCCATGGCTGGACCCCCAAATAATATTCCTTTACGTGCTAAGGGGTATCTAGAGAGTAGGATAGGTTTAATAACTACCCTCACCCTAACGCGTACCCTAACCCTAACCCCTACCCTAACCCTAACGCGTACCCTAATCCTAACCCGTACCCTAAACCGAGGCCTAAACCTAACACTAGCCCTAACCCTAACCCTAACCCATACCCTACGCCCTACCCGAACCCCTCCCCGAACCCGTACCCTAAGCCATACCCTAGCCCTCACCCTAACCCTAACACTAACCCTAAGCTACCCTTGACTGCTTCTGCCTCCAATAGATTTCCTAAGCACTAGTGTTTTAAGGAACAGGTGAAAAAGAGAATCCTAATGTGATTTCTTGATAATGGGTGTGTTCCTTATCTTCTCCTCGTGTCTAAACTCTTCTCCATGGCTGGACCCCCAAATAATATTCCTTTACGTGCTAAGGGTTATCTAGAGAGTGGGATAGGTTTAATAACTACCCTCACCCTAACGCGTTCCCTAACCCTAACCCCTACCCTAACCCTAACGCGTACCCTAATCCTAAACCGTACCCTAAACCGAGCCCTAACCCTAACACTAGCCCTAACCCTAACCCTAACCAATACCCTACGCCCTACCCGAACCCCTCCCCGAACCCGTACCCTAAGCCGTACCCTAACCCTCACCCTAACCCTAAGCTACCCTTGACTGCTTCTGCCTCCAATAGATTTCCTAAGCACTAGTGTTTTAAGGAACAGGTTAAAAAGAGAATCCTAATGTGATTTCTTGATAATGGGTGTGTTCCTTAACTTCTCCTAGTGTCTAAACTCTTCTCCATGGCTGGACCCCCAAATAATATTCCTTTACGTGCTAAGGGGTATCTAGAGAGTGGGATAGGTTTAATAACTAACCTCACCCTATCGCGTACCCTAACCCTAACCCCTACCCTAACACTAACGCGTACCCTAATCCTAACCCGTACCCTAAACCGAGCCCTAACCCTAACACTAACCCTAACCCTAACCCTAAACCATACCCTACGCCCTACCCGAACCCCTCCCCGAACCCGTACCCTAAGCCGTACCCTAACCCTCACCCTAACCCTAAACCTAACCCTAAGCTACCCTTGACGGCTTCTGCCTCCAATAGATTTCCTAAGCACTAGTGTTTTAAGGAACAGGTTAAAAAGAGAATCCTAATGTGATTTCTTGATAATGGGTGTGTTCCTTATCTTCTCCTAGTGTCTAAACTCTTCTCCATGGCTCGACCCCCAAATAATATTACTTTACGTGCTAAGGGGTATCTAGAGAGTGGGATAGGTTTAATAACTACCCTCACCCTAAAGCGTACCCTAACCCTAACCACTACCCTAACACTAACGCGTACCTTAATCCTAACCCGTACCCTTAACCGAGCCCTAACCCTAACACTAACCCTAACCCTAACCCTAACCCATACCCTACGCCCTACCCGAACCCCTCCCCGAACCCGTACCCTAAGTCGTACCCTAACCCTCACCCTAACCCTAAACCTAACCCTAAGCTACCCTTGACGGCTTCTGCCTCCAATAGATTTCCTAAGCACTAGTGTTTTAAGGAACAGGTTAAAAAGAGAATCCTAATGTGATTTCTTGATAATGGGTGTGTTCCTTATCTTCTCCTCGTGTCTAAACTCTTCTCCATGGCTGGACCCCCAAATAATATTCCTTTAAGTGCTAAGGGGTATCTAGAGAGTGGGATAGGTTTAATAACTACCCTCACCCTAACGCGTACCCTAACCCTAACCCCTACCCTAACCCTAACGCGTAACCTAATCCTAACCCGTACCCTAAACCGAGCCCTAAACCTAACACTAGCCCTAACCCTAACCCTAACCCATACCCTACGCCCTACCCGAAACCCACCCCGAACCCGTAACCTAAGCCGTACCCTAACCCTCACCCTAACCCTAACCCTAACCCTAAGCTACCCTTGACTGTTTCTGCCTCCAATAGATTTCCTAAGCACTAGTGTTTTAAGGAACAGGTTAAAAAGAGAATCCTAATGTGATTTCGTGATAATGGGTGTGTTCCTTATTTTCTCCTCGTGTCTAAACTCTTCTCCATGGCTGGACCCCCAAATAATATTCCTTTATGTGCTAAGGGGTATCTAGAGAGTGTGATAGGTTTAATAACTACCCTCACCCTAACACGTACCCTAACCCTAACCCCTACCCTAACCCTAACGCGTACCCTAATCCTAACCCGTACCCTAAACCGAGCCCTAACCATAACACTAACCCTAACCCTAACCCTAACCCATACCCTACGCCCTACCCGAACCCCTCCCCGAACCCATACCCTAAGCCATACCCTAGACCTCACCCTAACCCTAACCCTAACCCTAAGCTACCCTTGACTGCTTCTGCCTCCAATAGATTTCCTAAGCACTAGTGTTTTAAGGAACAGTTTAAAAAGAGAATCATATTGTGATTTCTTGATAATGGGTGTGTTCCTTATCTTCTCCTAGTGTCTAAACTCTTCTCAATGGCTGGACCCCCAAATAATATTCCTTTACGTGCTAAGGGGTATCTAGAGAGTGGGATAGGTTTAATAACTACCCTCACCCTAAAGCGTACCCTAACCCTAACCACTACCCTAACACTAACGCGTACCCTAATCCTAACCCGTACCCTAAACCGAGCCCTAACCCTAACACTAACCCTAACCCTAACCCTAACCCATACCCTACGCCCTACCCGAAACCCTCCCCGAACCCGTACCCTAAGCCGTACCCTAACCCTCACCCTAACCCTAACCCTAACCCTAAGCTACCCTTGACTGCTTCTGCCTCCAATAGATTTCCTAAGCACTAGTGTTTTAAGGAACAGGTTAAAAAGAGAATCCTAATGTGATTTCTTGATAATGGGTGTGTTCCTTATCTTCTCCTCGTGTCTAAACTCTTCTCCATGGCTGGACCCCCAAATAATATTCCTTTACGTGCTAAGGGGTATCTAGAGAGTGGGATAGATTTAATAACTAACCTCACCCTAAAGCGTACCCTAACCCTAACCCCTACCCTAACCCTAACGCGTACCCTAATCCTAACCCGTACCCTAAACCGAGCCCTAACCCTAACCCTTGACCTAACCCTAACCCTAACCCATACCCTACGCCCTACCCGAACCCCTCCCCGAACCCGTACCCTAAGCCGTACCCTAACCCTCACCCTCACCCTAACCCTAACCCTAAGCTACCCTTGACTGCTTCTGCCTCCAATAGATTTCCTAAGCACTAGTGTTTTAAGGAACAGGTTAAAAAGAGAATCCTAATGTAATTTCTTGATAATGGGTGTGTTCCTAATCTTCTCCTAGTGTCTAAACTCTTCTCCATGGCTGGACTACCAAACAATATTCCTTTACGTGCTAAGGGGTATCTAGAGAGTGGGATAGGTTTAATAACTACCCTCACCCTAAAGCGTACCCTTACCCTAACCAGTACCCTAACACTAACGCGTACCCTAATCCTAACCCGTACCCTTAACCGAGCCCTAACCCTAACACTAACCCTAACCTTAACCCTAACCCATACACTACGCCCTACCCGAACCCCTCCCCGAACCCGTACCCTAATCCGTACCCTAACCCTCACCCTAACCCTAACCCTAACCCTAAGCTACCCTTGACTGCTTCTTCCTCCAATAGATTTCCTAAGCACTAGTGTTTTAAGGAACAGGTTAAAAAGAGAATCCTAATGTGATTTCTTGATAATGGGTGTGTTCCTTATCTTCTCCTCGTGTCTAAACTCTTCTCCATGGCTGGACCCCCAAATAATATTCCTTTACGTGCTAAGGGGTATCTAGAGAGTGGGATAGGTTTAATAACTACCCTCACCCTAACGCGTACACTAACCCTAACTCCTACCCTAACCCTAACGCGTACCCTAATCCTAACCCGTACCCTAAACCGAGCCCTAACCCTAACAGTAGCCCTAACCCTAACCCTAACCAATACCCTACGCCCTACCCGAACCCCTCCCCGAACCCGTACCCTAAGCCGTACCCTAACCCTCACCCTAACCCTAACCCTAACCCTAAGCTACCCTTGACGGCTTCTGCCTCCAATAGATTTCCTAAGCACTAGTGTTTTAAGGAACAGGTTAAAAAGAGAATCCTAATGTGATTTCTTGATAATGGGTGTGTTCCTTATCTTCTCCTAGTGTCTAAACTCTTCTCCAAGGCTGGACCCCCAAATAATATTCCTTTACGTGCTAAGGGGTATCTAGAGAGTGGGATAGGTTTAATAACTACCCTCACCCTAAAGCGTACCCTAACCCTAACCACTACCCTAACACTAACGCGTACCCTAATCCTAACCCGTACCCTTAACCGAGCCCTAACCCTAACACTAACCCTAACCCTTACCCTAACCCATACCCTACGCCCTACCCGAACCCCTCCCCGAACCCGTACCCTAAGTCGTACCCTAACCCTCACCCTAACCCTAACCCTAACCCTAAGCTACCCTTGACTGCTTCTTCCTCCAATAGATTTCCTAAGCACTAGTGTTTTAAGGAACAGGTTAAAAAGAGAATCCTAATGTGATTTCTTGATAATGGGTGTGTTCCTTATCTTCTCCTCGTGTCTAAACACTTCTCCATGGCTGGACCCCCAAATAATATTCCTTTAAGTGCTAAGGGGTATCTAGAGAGTGGGATAGGTTTAATAACTACCCTCACCCTAACGCGTACCCTAACCCTAACCCCTACCCTAACCCTAACGCGTACCCTAATCCTAACCCGTACCCTAAACCGAGCCCTAAACCTAACACTAGCCCTAACCCTAACCCTAACCCATACCCTACGCCCTACCCAAACCCCTCCCCGAACCCGTACCCTAAGCCGTACCCTAACCCTCACCCTAACCCTAACCCTAACCCTAAGCTACCCTTGACTGCTTCTGCCTCCAATAGATTTCCTAAGCACTAGTGTTTTAAGGAACAGGTTAAAAAGAGAATCCTAATGTGATTTCGTGATAATGGGTGTGTTCCTTATCTTCTCCTCGTGTCTAAACTCTTCTCCATGGCTGGACCCCCAAATAATATTCCTTTATGTGCTAAGGGGTATCTAGAGAGTGTGATAGGTTTAATAACTACCCTCACCCTAACACGTACCCTAACCCTAACCCCTACCCTAACCCTAACGCGTACCCTAATCCTAACCCGTACCCTAAACAGAGCCCTAACCATAACACTAACCCTAACCCTAACCCTAACCCATACCCTACGCCCTACCCGAACCCCTCCCCGAACCCGTACCCTAAGCCATACCCTAGCCCTCACCCTAACCCTAACCCTAACCCTAAGCTACCCTTGACTGCTTCTGCCTCCAATAGATTTCCTAAGCACTAGTGTTTTAAGGACCAGGTTAAAAAGAGAATCCTAATGTGATTTCGTGATAATGGGTGTGTTCCTTATCTTCTCCTAGTGTCTAAACTCTTCTCCATGGCTGGACCCCCAAATAATATTCCTTTACGTGCTAAGGGGTATCTAGAGAGTGGGATAGGTTTAATAACTACCCTCACCCTAAAGCGTACCCTTACCCTAACCAGTACCCTAACACGAACGCGTACCCTAATCCTAACCCGTACCCTTAACCGAGCCCTAACCCTAACACTAACCCTAACCTTAACCCTAACCCATGCACTACGCCCTACCCGAACCCCTCCCCGAACCCATACCCTAAGCCGTACCCTAACCCTCACCCTAACCCTAACCCTAACCCTAAGCTACCCTTGACTGCTTCTTCCTCCAATAGATTTCCTAAGCACTAGTGTTTTAAGGAACAGGTTAAAAAGAGAATCCTAATGTGATTTCTTGATAATGGGTGTGTTCCTTATCTTCTCCTCGTGTCTAAACTCTTCTCCATGGCTGGACCCCCAAATAATATTCCTTTACGTGCTAAGGGGTATCTAGAGAGTGGGATAGGTTTAATAACTACCCTCACCCTAACGCGTACCCTAACCCTAACCCCTACCCTAACCCTAACGCGTACCCTAATCCTAACCCGTACCCTAAACCGAGCCCTAACCCTAACAGTAGCCCTAACCCTAACCCTAACCAATACCCTACGCCCTACCCGAACCCCTCCCCGAACCCGTACCCTAAGCCGTACCCTAACCCTCACCCTAACCCTAACCCTAACCCTAAGCTACCCTTGACGTCTTCTGCCTCCAATAGATTTCCTAAGCACTAGTGTTTTAAGGAACAGGTTAAAAAGAGAATCCTAATGTGATTTCTTGATAATGGGTGTGTTCCTTATCTTCTCCTAGTGTCTAAACTCTTCTCCAAGGCTGGACCCCCAAATAATATTACTTTACGTGCTAAGGGGTATCTAGAGAGTGGGATAGGTTTAATAACTACCCTCACCCTAAAGCGTACCCTAACCCTAACCACTACCCTAACACTAACGCGTACCCTAATCCTAACCCGTACCCTTAACCGAGCCCTAACCCTAACACTAACCCTAACCCTTACCCTAACCCATACCCTACGCCCTACCCGAACCCCTCCCCGAACCCGTACCCTAAGTCGTACCCTAACCCTCACCCTAACCCTAACCCTAACCCTAACCCTAAGCTACCCTTGACTGCGTCTTCCTCCAATAGATTTCCTAAGCACTAGTGTTTTAAGGAACAGGTTAAAAAGAGAATCCTAATGTGATTTCTTGATAATGGGTGTGTTCCTTGTCTTCTCCTCGTGTCTAAACACTTCTCCATGGCTGGACCCCCAAATAATATTCCTTTAAGTGCTAAGGGGTATCTAGAGAGTGGGATAGGTTTAATAACTACCCTCACCCTAACGCGTACCCTAACCCTAACCCCTACCCTAACCCTAACGCGTACCCTAATCCTAACCCGTACCCTAAACCGAGCCCTAAACCTAACACTAGCCCTAACCCTAACCCTAACCCATACCCTACGCCCTACCCAAACCCCTCCCCGAACCCGTACCCTAAGCCGTACCCTAACCCTCACCCTAACCCTAACCCTAACCCTAAGCTACCCTTGACTGCTTCTGCCTCCAATAGATTTCCTAAGCACTAGTGTTTTAAGGAACAGGTTAAAAAGAGAATCCTAATGTGATTTCGTGATAATGGGTGTGTTCCTTATCTTCTCCTCGTGTCTAAACTCTTCTCCATGGCTGGACCCCCAAATAATATTCCTTTATGTGCTAAGGGGTATCTAGAGAGTGTGATAGGTTTAATAACTACCCTCACCCTAACACGTACCCTAACCCTAACCCTTCCCTAACCCTAACGCGTACCCTAATCCTAACCCGTACCCTAAACCGAGCCCTAACCATAACACTAACCCTAACCCTAACCCTAACCCATACCCTATGCCCTACCCGAACCCCTCCCCGAACCCGTACCCTAAGCCATATCCTAGCCCTCACCCTAACCCTAACCCTAACCCTAAGCTACCCTTGACTGCTTCTGCCTCCAATAGATTTCCTAAGCACTAGTGTTTTAAGGACCAGGTTAAAAAGAGAATCCTAATGTGATTTCGTGATAATGGGTGTGTTCCTTATCTTCTCCTAGTGTCTAAACTCTTCTCCATGGCTGGACCCCCAAATAATATTCCTTTACGTGCTAAGGGGTATCTAGAGAGTGGGATAGGTTTAATAACTACCCTCACCCTAACGCGTACCCTAATCCTAACCCCTACCCTAAAACTAACGCGTACCCTAATCCTAACCCGTACCCTAAACCGAGCCCTAACCCTAACACTAACTCTAACCCTAACCCTAACCCATACCCTACGCCCTACCCGTACCCCTCCCCGAACCCGTACCCTAAGCCGTACCCTAACCCTCACCCTAACCCTAACCCTAACCCTAAGCTACCCTTGACTGCTTCTGCCTCCAATAGATTTCCTAAGCACTAGTGTTTTAAGGAACAGGTTAAAAAGAGAATCCTAATGTGATTTCTTGATAATGGGTGTGTTCCTAATCTTCTCCTAGTGTCTAAACTCTTCTCCATGGCTGGACCACTAAATAATATTCCTTTAAGTGCTAAGGGGTATCTACAGAGTGGGATAGGTTTAATAACTAACCTCACCCTATCGCGTACCCTAACCCTAACCCCTACCCTAACACTAACGCGTACCCTAATCCTAACCTGTACCCTAAACCGAGCCCTAACCCTAACACTAACCCTAACCCTAACACTAAACCATACCCTACGCCCTACCCGAACCCCTCCCCGAACCCGTACCCTAAGCCGTACCCTAACCCTCACCCTAACCCTAAACCTAACCCTAAGCTACCCTTGACGGCTTCTGCCTCCAATAGATTTCCTAAGCACTAGTGTTTTAAGGAACAGGTTAAAAAGAGAATCCTAATGTGATTTCTTGATAATGGGTGTGTCCCTTATCTTCTCCTAGTGTCTAAACTCTTCTCCATGGCTGGACCCCCAAATAATATTATTTTACGTGCTAAGGGGTATCTAGAGAGTGGGATAGGTTTAATAACTACCCTCACCCTAAAGCGTACCCTAACCCTAACCACTACCCTAACACTAACGCGTACCCTAATCCTAACCCGTACCGTTAACCGAGCCCTAACCCTAACACTAACCCTAACCCTAACCCTAACCCATACCCTACGCCCTACCCGAACCCCTCCCCGAACCCGTACCCTAAGTCGTACCCTAACCCTCACCCTAACCCTAAACCTAACCCTAGGCTACCCTTGACGGCTTCTGCCTCCAATAGATTTCCTAAGCACTAGTGTTTTAAGGAACAGGTTAAAAAGAGAATCCTAATGTGATTTCTTGATAATGGGTGTGTTCCTTATCTTCTCCTCGTGTCTAAACTCTTCTCCATGGCTGGACCCCCAAATAATATTCCTTTAAGTGCTAAGGGTTATCTAGAGAGTGGGATAGGTTTAATAACTAACCGCACCCTAACGCGTACCCTAACCCTAACCCCTACCCTAACCCGAACGTGTACCCTAATCCTAACCCGTACCCTAAACCGAGCCCTAAACCTAACACTAGCCCTAACCCTAACCCTAACCCATACCCTACGCCCTACCCGAACCCCTCCCCGAACCCGTAACCTAAGCCGTACCCTAACCCTCACCCTAACCCTAACCCTAACCCTAAGCTACCCTTGACTGCTTCTGCCTCCAATAGATTTCCTAAGCACTAGTGTTTTAAGTAACAGGGTAAAAAGAGAATCCCAATATGATTTCGTGATAATGGGTGTGTTCCTTATCTTCTCCTAGTGTCTAAACTCTTCTCCATGGCTGGACCCCCAAACAATATTCCTTTACGTGCTAAGGGGTATCTAGAGTGTGGGATAGGTTTAATAACTATCCTCACCCTAACGCGTACCCTAACTCTAACCCCTAACATATCCCTAGCGCGTACCCTAATCCTAACCCGTACCCTAAACGGAGCCCTAACCCTAACACTAACTCTAACCCTAACCCTAACACATACCCTACGCCCTACCCGAACCCCTCCCTGAACCCGTACCCTAAACCGTACCCTAACCCTCACCCTAACCCTAACCCTAACCCTAAGCTACCCTTGACGGCTTCTGCCTCCAATAGATTTCCTAAGCACTAGTGTTTTAAGGAACAGGTTAAAAAGAGAATCCTAATGTGATTTCTTGTTAATGGGTGTGTTCCTTATCTTCTCCTCGTGTCTAAACTCTTCTCCATGGCTGGACCCCCAAATAATATTCCTTTACGTGCTAAGGGTTATCTAGAGAGTGGGATAGGTTTAATAACTACCCTCACCCTAACGCGTTCCCTAACCCTAACCCCTAACCTAACCCTAACGCGTATCCTAATCCTAACCCGTACCCTAAACCGAGCCCTAACCCTAACACTAGCCCTAACCCTAACCCTAACCAATACCCTACGCCCTACCCGAACCCCTCCCCGAACCCGTACCCTAAGCCGTACCCTAACCCTCACCCTAACCCTAAGCTACCCTTGACTGCTTCTGCCTCCAATAGATTTCCTAAGCACTAGTGTTTTAAGGAACAGGTTAAAAAGAGAATCCTAATGTGATTTCTTGATAATGGGTGTGTTCCTTAACTTCTCCTAGTGTCTAAACTCTTCTCCATGGCTGGACCCCCAAATAATATTCCTTTACGTGCTAAGGGGTATCTAGAGAGTGGGATAGGTTTAATAACTAACCTCACCCTATCGCGTACCCTAACCCTAACCCCTACCCTAACACTAACGCGTACCCTAATCCTAACCTGTACCCTAAACCGAGCCCTAACCCTAACACTAACCCTAACCCTAACCCTAAACCACACCCTACGCCCTACCCGAACCCCTCCCCGAACCCGTACCCTAAGCCGTACCCTAACCCTCACCCTAACCCTAAACCTAACCCTAAGCTACCCTTGACGGCTTCTGCCTCCAATAGATTTCCTAAGCACTAGTGTTTTAAGGAACAGGTTATAAAGAGAATCCTAATGTGATTTCTTGATAATGGGTGTGTTCCTTATCTTCTCCTAGTGTCTAAACTCTTCTCCATGGCTGGACCCCCAAATAATATTACTTTACGTGCTAAGGGGTATCTAGAGAGTGGGATAGGTTTAATAACTACCCTCACCCTAAAGCGTACCCTAACCCTAACCACTACCCTAACACTAACGCGTACCCTAATCCTAACCCGTACCCTTAACCGAGCCCTAACCCTAACACTAACCCTAACCCTAACCCTAACCCATACCCTACGCCCTACCCGAACCCCTCCCCGAACCCGTACCCTAAGTCGTACCCTAACCCTCACCCTAACCCTAAACCTAACCCTAAGCTACCCTTGACGGCTTCTGCCTCCAATAGATTTCCTAAGCACTAGTGTTTTAAGGAACAGGTTAAAAAGAGAATCCTAATGTGATTTCTTGATAATGGGTGTGTTCCTTATCTTCTCCTCGTGTCTAAACTCTTCTCCATGGCTGTACCCCCAAATAATATTCCTTTAAGTGCTAAGGGGTATCTAGAGAGTGGGATAGGTTTAATAACTACCCTCACCCTAACGCGTACCTTAACCCTAACCCCTACCCTAACCCTAACGCGTACCCTAATCCTAACCCGTACCCTAAACCGAGCCCTAAACCTAACACTAGCCCTAACCCTAACCCTAACCCATACCCTACGCCCTACCCGAACCCCTCCCCGAACCCGTAACCTAAGCCGTACCCTAACCCTCACCCTAACCCTAACCCTAACCCTAAGCTACCCTTGACTGCTTCTGCCTCCAATAGATTTCCTAAGCACTAGTGTTTTAAGGAACAGGTTAAAAAGAGAATCCTAATGTGATTTCGTGATAATGGGTGTGTTCCTTATTTTCTCCTCGTGTCTAAACTCTTCTCCATGGCTGGACCCCCAAATAATATTCCTTTATGTGCTAAGGGGTATCTAGAGAGTGTGATAGGTTTAATAACTACCCTCACCCTAACACGTACCCTAACCCTAACCCCTACCCTAACCCTAACGCGTACCCTAATCCTAACCCGTACCCTAAACCGAGCCCTAACCATAACACTAACCCTAACCCTAACCCTAATCCATACCCTACGCCCTACCCGAACCCCTCCCCGAACCCATACCCTAAGCCATACCCTAGCCCTCACCCTAACCCTAACCCTAACCCTAAGCTACCCTTGACTGCTTCTGCCTCCAATAGATTTCCTAAGCACTAGTGTTTTAAGGAACAGGGTAAAAAGAGAATCCTAATATGATTTCGTGATAATGGGTGTGTTCCTTATCTTCTCCTAGTGTCTAAACTCTTCTCCATGGCTGGACCCCCAAACAATATTCCTTTACGTGCTAAGGGGTATCTAGAGAGTGGGATAGGTTTAATAACTATCCTCACCCTAACGCGTACCCTAACTCTAACCCCTAACCTAACCCTAGCGCGTACCCTAATCCTCACCCGTACCCTAAACCGAGCCCTAACCCTAACACTAACTCTAACCCTAACCCTAACACATACCATACGCCCTACCCGAACCCCTCCCTGAACCCGTACCCTAAACCGTACCCTAACCCTCACCCTAACCCTAACCCTAACCCTAAGCTACCCTTGATGGCTTCTGCCTCCAATAGATTTCCTAAGCACTAGTGTTTTAAGGAACAGGTTAAAAAGAGAATCCTAATGTGATTTCTTGATAATGGGTGTGTTCCTTATCTTCTCCTCGTGTCTAAACTCTTCTCCATGGCTGGACCCCCAAATAATATTCCTTTACGTGCTAAGGGTTATCTAGAGAGTGGGATAGGTTTAATAACTACCCTCACCCTAACGCGTTCCCTAACCCTAACCCCTAACCTAACCCTAACGCGTACCCTAATCCTAACCCGTACCCTAAACCGAGCCCTAACCCTAACACTAGCCCTAACCCTAACCCTAACCAATAGCCTATGCCCTAACCGAACCCCTCCCCGAACCCGTACCCTAAGCCGTACCCTAACCCTCACCCTAACCCTAAGCTACCCTTGACTGCTTCTGCCTCCAATAGATTTCCTAAGCACTAGTGTTTTAAGGAACAGGTTAAAAAGAGAATCCAAATGTGATTTCTTGATAATGGGTGTGTTCCTTAACTTCTCCTAGTGTCTAAACTCTTCTCCATGGCTGGACCCCCAAATAATATTCCTTTACGTGCTAAGGGGTATCTAGAGAGTGGGATAGGTTTAATAACTAACCTCACCCTATCGCGTACCCTAACCCTAACCCCTACCCTAACACTAACGCGTACCCTAATCCTAACCTGTACCCTAAACCGAGCCCTAACCCTAACACTAACCCTAACCCTAACCCTAAACCATACCCTACGCCCTACCCGAACCCCTCCCCGAACCCGTACCCTAAGCCGTACCCTAACCCTCACCCTAACCCTAAACCTAACCCTAAGCTACCCTTGACGGCTTCTGCCTCCAATAGATTTCCTAAGCACTAGTGTTTTAAGGAACAGGTTAAAAAGAGAATCCTAATGTGATTTCTTGATAATGGGTGTGTTCCTTATTTTCTCCTCGTGTCTAAACTCTTCTCCATGGCTGGACCCCCAAATAATATTCCTTTATGTGCTAAGGGGTATCTAGAGAGTGTGATAGGTTTAATAACTACCCTCACCCTAACCCGTACCCTAACCCTAACCCCTACCCTAACCCTAACGCGTACCCTAATCCTAACCCGTACCCTAAACCGAGCCCTAACCATAACACTAACCCTAACCCTAACCCTAACCCATACCCTACGCCCTACCCGAACCCCTCCCCGAACCCATACCCTAAGCCATACCCTAGCCCTCACCCTAACCCTAACCCTAACCCTAAGCTACCCTTGACTACTTCTGCCTCCAATAGATTTCCTAAGCACTAGTGTTTTAAGGAACAGTTTAAAAAGAGAATCCTAATGTGATTTCGTGATAATGGGTGTGTTCCTTATCTTCTCCTAGTGTCTAAACTCTTCTCAATGGCTGGACCCCCAAATAATATTCCTTTACGTGCTAAGGGGTATCTAGAGAGTGGGATAGGTTTAATAACTACCCTCACCCTAAAGCGTACCCTAACCCTAACCACTACCCTAACACTAACGCGTACCCTAATCCTAACCCATACCCTAAACCGAGCCCTAACCCTAACACTAACCCTAACCCTAACCCTAACCCATACCCTACGCCCTACCCGAACCCCTCCCCGAACCCGTACCCTAAGCCGTACACTAACCCTCACCCTAACCCTAACCCTAACCCTAAGCTACCCTTGACTGCTTCTGCCTCCAATAGATTTCCTAAGCACTAGTGTTTTAAGGAACAGGTTAAAAAGAGAATCCTAATGTGATTTCTTGATAATGGGTGTGTTCCTTATCTTCTCCTCGTGTCTAAACTCTTCTCCATGGCTGGACCCCCAAATAATATTCCTTTACGTGCTAAGGGGTATCTAGAGAGTGGGATAGATTTAATAACTAACCTCACCCTAACGCGTACCCTAACCCTAACCCCTACCCTAACCCTAACGCGTACCCTAATCCTAACCCGTACCCTAAACCGAGCCCTAACCCTAACCCTTGCCCTAACCCTAACCCTAACCCATACCCTACGCCCTACCCGAACCCCTCCCCGAACCCGTACCCTAAGCCGTACCCTAACCCTCACCCTAACCCTAACCCTAACCCTAAGCTACCCTTGACTGCTTCTGCCTCCAATAGATTTCCTAAGCACTAGTGTTTTAAGGAACAGGTTAAAAAGAGAATCCTAATGTGATTTCTTGATAATGGGTGTGTTCCTAATCTTCTCCTAGTGTCTAAACTCTTCTCCATGGCTGGACCACCAAATAATATTCCTTTACGTGCTAAGGGGTATCTACAGAGTGGGATAGGTTTAATAACTAACCTCACCCTATCGCGTACCCTAACCCTAACCCCTACCCTAACACTAACACGTACCCTAATCCTAACCCGTACCCTAAACCGAGCCCTAACCCTAACACTAAACCTAACCCTAACCCTAACCCATACCCTACGCCCTACCCGAACCCCTCCCCGAACCCGTACCCTAAGCCATACCCTAACCCTCACCCTAACCCTAACCCTAACCCTAAGCTACCCTTGACTGCTTCTGCCTCCAATAGATTTCCTAAGCACTAGTGTTTTAAGGAACAGGTGAAAAAGAGAATCCGAATGTGATTTCTTGATAATGGGTGTGTTCCTTATCTTCTCCTCGTGTCTAAGCTCTTCTCCATGGTTGGACCCACAAATAATATTCCTTTACGTGCTAAGGGGTATCTAGAGAGTGGGATAGGTTTAATAACTACCCTGACCCTAACGCGTACACTAACCCTAACCCCTACCCTAACCCTAACGCGTACCCTAATCCTAACCCGTACCCTAAACCGAGCCCTAACCCTAACACTAACCCTAACCCTAACCCTAACCCATACCCTACGCCCTACCCGAACCCCTCCCCGAACCCGTACCCTAAACCGTACCCTAACCATCACCCTAACCCTAACCCTAACCCTAAGCTACCCTTGACGGCTTCTGCCTCCAATAGATTTCGTAAGCACTAGTGTTTTAAGGAACAGGTTAAAAAGAGAATCCTAATGTGATTTCGTGATAATGGGTGTGTTCCTTATCTTCTCCTAGTGTCTAAACTCTTCTCCATGGCTGGACCCCCAATAATATTCCTGTACGTGCTAAGGGGTATCTAGAGAGTGGGATAGGTTTAATAACTACCCTCACCCTAACGCGTACACTAACCCTAACCCCTACCCTAACCCTAACGCGTACCCTA
The DNA here is from genome assembly GCF_949987535.1 of Balaenoptera acutorostrata. Lineage (NCBI taxonomy): Eukaryota > Metazoa > Chordata > Mammalia > Artiodactyla > Balaenopteridae > Balaenoptera > Balaenoptera acutorostrata. The sequence goes on from NW_026646625.1 coordinate 712,201, forward strand.
ATCCTAACCCGTACCCTAAACCGAGCCCTAACCCTAACACTAACCCTAACCCTAACCCTAACCCATACCCTACGCCCTACCCGAACCCCTCCCCGAACCCGTACCCTAAGCCGTACCCTAAGCCGTACCCTAACCCTCACCTTAACCCTAACCCTAACCCTAAGCTACCCTTGACGGCTTCTGCCTCCAATAGATTTCCTAAGCACTAGTGTTTTAAAGAACAGGTTAAAAAGAGAATCCTAATGTGATTTCTTGATAATGGGTGTGTTCCTTATCTTCTCCTCGTGTCTAAACTCTTCTCCATGGCTGGACCCCCAAATAATATTCCTTTACGTGCTAAGGGGTATCTAGAGAGTGGGATAGGTTTAATAACTACCCTCACCCTAACTCGTACCCTAACCCTAACCCCTACCCTAACCCTAACGCGTACCCTAATCCTAACCCGTACCCTAAACCGAGCCCTAAACCTAACACTAGCCCTAACCCTAACCCTAACCCATACCCTACGCCCTACCCGAACCCCTCCCCGAACCCGTACCCTAAGCCATACCCTAGCCCTCACCCTAACCCTAACACTAACCCTAAGCTACCCTTGACGGCTTCTGCCTCCAATAGATTTCCTAAGCACTAGTGTTTTAAGGAACAGTTTAAAAAGAGAATCCTAATGTGATTTCTTGATAATGGGTGTGTTCCTTATCTTCTCCTCGTGTCTAAACTCTTCTCCATGGCTGGACCCCCAAATAATATTCCTTTACGTGCTAAGGGGTATCTAGAGAGTGGGATAGGTTTAATAACTACCCGCACCCTAACGCGTACCCTAACCCTAACCCCTACCCTAACCCGAATGCGTACCCTAATCCTAACCCGTACCCTAAACCGAGCCCTAAACCTAACACTAGCCCTAACCCTAACCCTAACCCATACCCTACGCCCTACCCGAACCCCTACCCGAACCCGTAACCTAAGCCGTACCCTAACCCTCACCCTAACCCTAACCCTAACCCTAAGCTACCCTTGACTGCTTCTGCCTCCAATAGATTTCCTAAGCACTAGTGTTTTAAGGAACAGGGTAAAAAGAGAATCCTAATATGATTTCGTGATAATGGGTGTGTTCCTTATCTTCTCCTAGTGTCTAAACTCTTCTCCATGGCTGGACCCCCAAACAATATTCCTTTACGTGCTAAGGGGTATCTAGAGAGTGGGATAGGTTTAATAACTATCCTCACCCTAACGCGTACCCTAACTCTAACCCCTAACCTATCCCTAGCGCGTACGCTAATCCTAACCCGTACCCTAAACCGAGCCCTAACCCTAACACTAACTCTAACCCTAACCCTAACACATACCCTACGCCCTACCCGAACCCCTCCCTGAACCCGTACCCTAAACCGTACCCTAACCCTCACCCTAACCCTAACCCTAACCCTAAGCTACCCTTGACGGCTTCTGCCTCCAATAGATTTCCTAAGCACTAGTGTTTTAAGGAACAGGTTAAAAAGAGAATCCTAATGTGATTTCTTGTTAATGGGTGTGTTCCTTATCTTCTCCTCGTGTCTAAACTCTTCTCCATGGCTGGACCCCCAAATAATATTCCTTTACGTGCTAAGGGTTATCTAGAGAGTGGGATAGGTTTAATAACTACCCTCACTCTAACGCGTTCCCTAACCCTAACCCCTAACCTAACCCTAACGCGTATCCTAATCCTAACCCGTACCCTAAACCGAGCCCTAACCCTAACACTAGCCCTAACCCTAACCCTAACCAATACCCTACGCCCTACCCGAACCCCTCCCCGAACCCGTACCCTAAGCCGTACCCTAACCCTCACCCTAACCCTAAGCTACCCTTGACTGCTTCTGCCTCCAATAGATTTCCTAAGCACTAGTGTTTTAAGGAACAGGTTAAAAAGAGAATCCTAATGTGATTTCTTGATAATGGGTGTGTTCCTTAACTTCTCCTAGTGTCTAAACTCTTCTCCATGGCTGGACCCCCAAATAATATTCCTTTACGTGCTAAGGGGTATCTAGAGAGTGGGATAGGTTTAATAACTAACCTCACCCTATCGCGTACCCTAACCCTAACCCCTACCCTAACACTAACGCGTACCCTAATCCTAACCTGTACCCTAAACCGAGCCCTAACCCTAACACTAACCCTAACCCTAACCCTAAACCATACCCTACGCCCTACCCGAACCCCTCCCCGAACCCGTACCCTAAGCCGTACCCTAACCCTCACCCTAACCCTAAACCTAACCCTAAGCTACCCTTGACGGCTTCTGCCTCCAATAGATTTCCTAAGCACTAGTGTTTTAAGGAACAGGTTATAAAGAGAATCCTAATGTGATTTCTTGATAATGGGTGTGTTCCTTATCTTCTCCTAGTGTCTAAACTCTTCTCCATGGCTGGACCCCCAAATAATATTACTTTACGTGCTAAGGGGTATCTAGAGAGTGGGATAGGTTTAATAACTACCCTCACCCTAAAGCGTACCCTAACCCTAACCACTACCCTAACACTAACGCGTACCCTAATCCTAACCCGTACCCTTAACCGAGCCCTAACCCTAACACTAACCCTAACCCTAACCCTAACCCATACCCTACGCCCTACCCGAACCCCTCCCCGAACCCGTACCCTAAGTCGTACCCTAACCCTCACCCTAACCCTAAACCTAACCCTAAGCTACCCTTGACGGCTTCTGCCTCCAATAGATTTCCTAAGCACTAGTGTTTTAAGGAACAGGTTAAAAAGAGAATCCTAATGTGATTTCTTGATAATGGGTGTGTTCCTTATCTTCTCCTCGTGTCTAAACTCTTCTCCATGGCTGTACCCCCAAATAATATTCCTTTAAGTGCTAAGGGGTATCTAGAGAGTGGGATAGGTTTAATAACTACCCTCACCCTAACGCGTACCCTAACCCTAACCCCTACCCTAACCCTAACGCGTACCCTAATCCTAACCCGTACCCTAAACCGAGCCCTAAACCTAACACTAGCCCTAACCCTAACCCTAACCCATACCCTACGCCCTACCCGAACCCCTCCCCGAACCCGTAACCTAAGCCGTACCCTAACCCTCACCCTAACCCTAACCCTAACCCTAAGCTACCCTTGACTGCTTCTGCCTCCAATAGATTTCCTAAGCACTAGTGTTTTAAGGAACAGGTTAAAAAGAGAATCCTAATGTGATTTCGTGATAATGGGTGTGTTCCTTATTTTCTCCTCGTGTCTAAACACTTCTCCATGGCTGGACCCCCAAATAATATTCCTTTATGTGCTAAGGGGTATCTAGAGAGTGTGATAGGTTTAATAACTACCCTCACCCTAACACGTACCCTAACCCTAACCCCTACCCTAACCCTAACGCGTACCCTAATCCTAACCCGTACCCTAAACCGAGCCCTAACCATAACACTAACCCTAACCCTAACCCTAATCCATACCCTACGCCCTACCCGAACCCCTCCCCGAACCCATACCCTAAGCCATACCCTAGCCCTCACCCTAACCCTCACCCTAACCCTAAGCTACCCTTGACTGCTTCTGCCTCCAATAGATTTCCTAAGCACTAGTGTTTTAAGGAACAGGTTAAAAAGAGAATCCTAATGTGATTTCTTGATAATGGGTGTGTTCCTTATCTTCTCCTCGTGTCTAAACTCTTCTCCATGGCTGGACCCCCAAATAATATTCCTTTACGTGCTAAGGGGTATCTAGAGAGTGGGATAGGTTTAATAACTACCCGCACCCTAACGCGTACCCTAACCCTAACCCCTACCCTAACCCGAATGCGTACCCTAATACTAACCCGTACCCTAAACCGAGCCCTAAACCTAACACTAGCCCTAACCCTAACCCTAACCCATACCCTACGCCCTACCCGAACCCCTACCCGAACCCGTAACCTAAGCCGTACCCTAACCCTCACCCTAACCCTAACCCTAACCCTAAGCTACCCTTGACTGCTTCTGCCTCCAATAGATTTCCTAAGCACTAGTGTTTTAAGGAACAGGGTAAAAAGAGAATCCTAATATGATTTCGTGATAATGGGTGTGTTCCTTATCTTCTCCTAGTGTCTAAACTCTTCTCCATGGCTGGACCCCCAAACAATATTCCTTTACGTGCTAAGGGGTATCTAGAGAGTGGGATAGGTTTAATAACTATCCTCACCCTAACGCGTACCCTAACTCTAACCCCTAACCTATCCCTAGCGCGTACCCTAATCCTAACCCGTACCCTAAACCGAGCCCTAACCCTAACACTAACTCTAACCCTAACCCTAACACATACCCTACGCCCTACCCGAACCCCTCCCTGAACCCGTACCCTAAACCGTACCCTAACCCTCACCCTAACCCTAACCCTAACCCTAAGCTACCCTTGACGGCTTCTGCCTCCAATAGATTTCCTAAGCACTAGTGTTTTAAGGAACAGGTTAAAAAGAGAATCCTAATGTGATTTCTTGTTAATGGGTGTGTTCCTTATCTTCTCCTCGTGTCTAAACTCTTCTCCATGGCTGGACCCCCAAATAATATTCCTTTACGTGCTAAGGGTTATCTAGAGAGTGGGATAGGTTTAATAACTACCCTCACTCTAACGCGTTCCCTAACCCTAACCCCTAACCTAACCCTAACGCGTATCCTAATCCTAACCCGTACCCTAAACCGAGCCCTAACCCTAACACTAGCCCTAACCCTAACCCTAACCAATACCCTACGCCCTACCCGAACCCCTCCCCGAACCCGTACCCTAAGCCGTACCCTAACCCTCACCCTAACCCTAAGCTACCCTTGACTGCTTCTGCCTCCAATAGATTTCCTAAGCACTAGTGTTTTAAGGAACAGGTTAAAAAGAGAATCCTAATGTGATTTCTTGATAATGGGTGTGTTCCTTAACTTCTCCTAGTGTCTAAACTCTTCTCCATGGCTGGACCCCCAAATAATATTCCTTTACGTGCTAAGGGGTATCTAGGGAGTGGGATAGGTTTAATAACTAACCTCACCCTATCGCGTACCCTAACCCTAACCCCTACCCTAACACTAACGCGTACCCTAATCCTAACCTGTACCCTAAACCGAGCCCTAACCCTAACACTAACCCTAACCCTAACCCTAAACCATACCCTACGCCCTACCCGAACCCCTCCCCGAACCCGTACCCTAAGCCGTACCCTAACCCTCACCCTAACCCTAAACCTAACCCTAAGCTACCCTTGACGGCTTCTGCTTCCAATAGATTTCCTAAGCACTAGTGTTTTAAGGAACAGGTTATAAAGAGAATCCTAATGTGATTTCTTGATAATGGGTGTGTTCCTTATCTTCTCCTAGTGTCTAAACTCTTCTCCATGGCTGGACCCCCAAATAATATTACTTTACGTGCTAAGGGGTATCTAGAGAGTGGGATAGGTTTAATAACTACCCTCACCCTAAAGCGTACCCTAACCCTAACCACTACCCTAACACTAACGCGTACCCTAATCCTAACCCGTACCCTTAACCGAGCCCTAACCCTAACACTAACCCTAACCCTAACCCTAACCCATACCCTACGCCCTACCCGAACCCCTCCCCGAACCCGTACCCTAAGTCGTACCCTAACCCTCACCCTAACCCTAAACCTAACCCTAAGCTACCCTTGACGGCTTCTGCCTCCAATAGATTTCCTAAGCACTAGTGTTTTAAGGAACAGGTTAAAAAGAGAATCCTAATGTGATTTCTTGATAATGGGTGTGTTCCTTATCTTCTCCTCGTGTCTAAACTCTTCTCCATGGCTGTACCCCCAAATAATATTCCTTTAAGTGCTAAGGGGTATCTAGAGAGTGGGATAGGTTTAATAACTACCCTCACCCTAACGCGTACCCTAACCCTAACCCCTACCCTAACCCTAACGCGTACCCTAATCCTAACCCGTACCCTAAACCGAGCCCTAAACCTAACACTAGCCCTAACCCTAACCCTAACCCATACCCTACGCCCTACCCGAACCCCTCCCCGAACCCGTAACCTAAGCCGTACCCTAACCCTCACCCTAACCCTAACCCTAACCCTAAGCTACCCTTGACTGCTTCTGCCTCCAATAGATTTCCTAAGCACTAGTGTTTTAAGGAACAGGTTAAAAAGAGAATCCTAATGTGATTTCGTGATAATGGGTGTGTTCCTTATTTTCTCCTCGTGTCTAAACTCTTCTCCATGGCTGGACCCCCAAATAATATTCCTTTATGTGCTAAGGGGTATCTAGAGAGTGTGATAGGTTTAATAACTACCCTCACCCTAACACGTACCCTAACCCTAACCCCTACCCTAACCCTAACGCGTACCCTAATCCTAACCCGTACCCTAAACCGAGCCCTAACCATAACACTAACCCTAACCCTAACCCTAATCCATACCCTACGCCCTACCCGAACCCCTCCCCGAACCCATACCCTAAGCCATACCCTAGCCCTCACCCTAACCCTAACCCTAACCCTAAGCTACCCTTGACTGCTTCTGCCTCCAATAGATTTCCTAAGCACTAGTGTTTTAAGGAACAGGGTAAAAAGAGAATCCTAATATGATTTCGTGATAATGGGTGTGTTCCTTATCTTCTCCTAGTGTCTAAACTCTTCTCCATGGCTGGACCCCCAAACAATATTCCTTTACGTGCTAAGGGGTATCTAGAGAGTGGGATAGGTTTAATAACTATCCTCACCCTAACGCGTACCCTAACTCTAACCCCTAACCTAACCCTAGCGCGTACCCTAATCCTAACCCGTACCCTAAACCGAGCCCTAACCCTAACACTAACTCTAACCCTAACCCTAACACATACCCTACGCCCTACCCGAACCCCTCCCTGAACCCGTACCCTAAACCGTACCCTAACCCTCACCCTAACCCTAACCCTAACCCTAAGCTACCCTTGATGGCTTCTGCCTCCAATAGATTTCCTAAGCACTAGTGTTTTAAGGAACAGGTTAAAAAGAGAATCCTAATGTGATTTCTTGATAATGGGTGTGTTCCTTATCTTCTCCTCGTGTCTAAACTCTTCTCCATGGCTGGACCCCCAAATAATATTCCTTTACGTGCTAAGGGTTATCTAGAGAGTGGGATAGGTTTAATAACTACCCTCACCCTAACGCGTTCCCTAACCCTAACCCCTAACCTAACCCTAACGCGTACCCTAATCCTAACCCGTACCCTAAACCGAGCCCTAACCCTAACACTAGCCCTAACCCTAACCCTAACCAATACCCTACGCCCTACCCGAACCCCTCCCCGAACCCGTACCCTAAGCCGTACCCTAACCCTCACCCTAACCCTAAGCTACCCTTGACTGCTTCTGCCTCCAATAGATTTCCTAAGCACTAGTGTTTTAAGGAACAGGTTAAAAAGAGAATCCAAATGTGATTTCTTGATAATGGGTGTGTTCCTTAACTTCTCCTAGTGTCTAAACTCTTCTCCATGGCTGGACCCCCAAATAATATTCCTTTACGTGCTAAGGGGTATCTAGAGAGTGGGATAGGTTTAATAACTAACCTCACCCTATCGCGTACCCTAACCCTAACCCCTACCCTAACACTAACGCGTACCCTAATCCTAACCTGTACCCTAAACCGAGCCCTAACCCTAACACTAACCCTAACCCTAACCCTAAACCATACCCTACGCCCTACCCGAACCCCTCCCCGAACCCGTACCCTAAGCCGTACCCTAACCCTCACCCTAACCCTAAACCTAACCCTAAGCTACCCTTGACGGCTTCTGCCTCCAATAGATTTCCTAAGCACTAGTGTTTTAAGGAACAGGTTAAAAAGAGAATCCTAATGTGATTTCTTGATAATGGGTGTGTTCCTTATCTTCTCCTCGTGTCTAAACTCTTCTCCATGGCTGGACCCCCAAATAATATTCCTTTATGTGCTAAGGGGTATCTAGAGAGTGTGATAGGTTTAATAACTACCCTCACCCTAACACGTACCCTAACCCTAACCCCTACCCTAACCCTAACGCGTACCCTAATCCTAACCCGTACCCTAAACCGAGCCCTAACCATAACACTAACCCTAACCCTAACCCTAACCCATACCCTACGCCCTACCCGAACCCCTCCCCGAACCCATACCCTAAGCCATACCCTAGCCCTCACCCTAACCCTAACCCTAACCCTAAGCTACCCTTGACTGCTTCTGCCTCCAATAGATTTCCTAAGCACTAGTGTTTTAAGGAACAGTTTAAAAAGAGAATCCTAATGTGATTTCGTGATAATGGGTGTGTTCCTTATCTTCTCCTAGTGTCTAAACTCTTCTCAATGGCTGGACCCCCAAATAATATTCCTTTACGTGCTAAGGGGTATCTAGAGAGTGGGATAGGTTTAATAACTACCCTCACCCTAAAGCGTACCCTAACCCTAACCACTACCCTAACACTAACGCGTACCCTAATCCTAACCCGTACCCTAAACCGAGCCCTAACCCTAACACTAACCCTAACCCTAACCCTAACCCATACCCTACGCCCTACCCGAACCCCTCCCCGAACCCGTACCCTAAGCCGTACACTAACCCTCACCCTAACCCTAACCCTAACCCTAAGCTACCCTTGACTGCTTCTGCCTCCAATAGATTTCCTAAGCACTAGTGTTTTAAGGAACAGGTTAAAAAGAGAATCCTAATGTGATTTCTTGATAATGGGTGTGTTCCTTATCTTCTCCTCGTGTCTAAACTCTTCTCCATGGCTGGACCCCCAAATAATATTCCTTTACGTGCTAAGGGGTATCTAGAGAGTGGGACAGATTTAATAACTAACCTCACCCTAACGCGTACCCTAACCCTAACCCCTACCCTAACCCTAACGCGTACCCTAATCCTAACCCGTACCCTAAACCGAGCCCTAACCCTAACCCTTGCCCTAACCCTAACCCTAACCCATACCCTACGCCCTACCCGAACCCCTCCCCGAACCCGTACCCTAAGCCGTACCCTAACCCTCACCCTAACCCTAACCCTAACCCTAAGCTACCCTTGACTGCTTCTGCCTCCAATAGATTTCCTAAGCACTAGTGTTTTAAGGAACAGGTTAAAAAGAGAATCCTAATGTGATTTCTTGATAATGGGTGTGTTCCTAATCTTCTCCTAGTGTCTAAACTCTTCTCCATGGCTGGACCACCAAATAATATTCCTTTACGTGCTAAGGGGTATCTACAGAGTGGGATAGGTTTAATAACTAACCTCACCCTATCGCGTACCCTAACCCTAACCCCTACCCTAACACTAACACGTACCCTAATCCTAACCCGTACCCTAAACCGAGCCCTAACCCTAACACTAAACCTAACCCTAACCCTAACCCATACCCTACGCCCTACCCGAACCCCTCCCCGAACCCGTACCCTAAGCCATACCCTAACCCTCACCCTAACCCTAACCCTAACCCTAAGCTACCCTTGACTGCTTCTGCCTCCAATAGATTTCCTAAGCACTAGTGTTTTAAGGAACAGGTGAAAAAGAGAATCCGAATGTGATTTCTTGATAATGGGTGTGTTCCTTATCTTCTCCTCGTGTCTAAACTCTTCTCCATGGTTGGACCCACAAATAATATTCCTTTACGTGCTAAGGGGTATCTAGAGAGTGGGATAGGTTTAATAACTACCCTGACCCTAACGCGTACACTAACCCTAACCCCTACCCTAACCCTAACGCGTACCCTAATCCTAACCCGTACCCTAAACCGAGCCCTAACCCTAACACTAACCCTAACCCTAACCCTAACCCATACCCTACGCCCTACCCGAACCCCTCCCCGAACCCGTACCCTAAACCCTACCCTAACCCTCACCCTAACCCTAACCCTAACCCTAAGCTACCCTTGACGGCTTCTGCCTCCAATAGATTTCGTAAGCACTAGTGTTTTAAGGAACAGGTTAAAAAGAGAATCCTAATGTGATTTCGTGATAATGGGTGTGTTCCTTATCTTCTCCTAGTGTCTAAACTCTTCTCCATGGCTGGACCCCCAATAATATTCCTGTACGTGCTAAGGGGTATCTAGAGAGTGGGATAGGTTTAATAACTACCCTAACCCTAACGCGTACACTAACCCTAACCCCTACCCTAACCCTAACGCGTACCCTAATCCTAACCCGTACCCTAAACCGAGCCCTAACCCTAACACTAACCCTAACCCTAACCCTAACCCATACCCTACGCCCTACCCGAACCCCTCCCCGAACCCGTACCCTAAGCCGTACCCTAAGCCGTACCCTAACCCTCACCTTAACCCTAACCCTAACCCTAAGCTACCCTTGACGGCTTCTGCCTCCAATAGATTTCCTAAGCACTAGTGTTTTAAAGAACAGGTTAAAAAGAGAATCCTAATGTGATTTCTTGATAATGGGTGTGTTCCTTATCTTCTCCTCGTGTCTAAACTCTTCTCCATGGCTGGACCCCCAAATAATATTCCTTTACGTGCTAAGGGGTATCTAGAGAGTGGGATAGGTTTAATAACTACCCTCACCCTAACTCGTACACTAACCCTAACCCCTACCCTAACCCTAACGCGTACCCTAATCCTAACCCGTACCCTAAACCGAGCCCTAAACCTAACACTAGCCCTAACCCTAACCCTAACACATACCCTACGCCCTACCCGAACCCCTCCCCGAACCCGTACCCTAAGCCATACCCTAGCCCTCACCCTAACCCTAACACTAACCCTAAGCTACCCTTGACGGCTTCTGCCTCCAATAGATTTCCTAAGCACTAGTGTTTTAAGGAACAGGTTAAAAAGAGAATCCTAATGTGATTTCTTGATAATGGGTGTGTTCCTTATCTTCTCCTCGTGTCTAAACTCTTCTCCATGGCTGGACCCCCAAATAATATTCCTTTACGTGCTAAGGGGTATCTAGAGAGTGGGATAGGTTTAATAACTACCCTCACCCTAACGCGTACCCTAACCCTAACCCCTACCCTAACCCTAACGCGTACTCTAATCCTAACCCGTACCCTAAACCGAGCCCTAACCCTAACACTAGCCCTAACCCTAACCCTAACCAATACCCTACGCCCTACCCGAACCCCTCCCCGAACCCGTACCCTAAGCCGTACCCTAACCCTCACCCTAAACCTAAGCTACCCTTGACTGCTTCTGCCTCCAATAGATTTCCTAAGCACTAGTGTTTTAAGGAACAGGTTAAAAAGAGAATCCTAATGTGATTTCTTGATAATGGGTGTGTTCCTTAACTTCTCCTAGTGTCTAAACTCTTCTCCATGGCTGGACCCCCAAATAATATTCCTTTACGTGCTAAGGGGTATCTAGAGAGTGGGATAGGTTTAATAACTAACCTCACCCTATCGCGTACCCTAACCCTAACCCCTACCCTAACACTAACGCGTACCCTAATCCTAACCTGTACCCTAAACCGAGCCCTAACCCTAACACTAACCCTAACCCTAACCCTAAACCATACCCTACGCCCTACCCGAACCCCTCCCCGAACCCGTACCCTAAGCCGTACCCTAACCCTCACCCTAACCCTAAACCTAACCCTAAGCTACCCTTGACGGCTTCTGCCTCCAATAGATTTCCTAAGCACTAGTGTTTTAAGGAACAGGTTAAAAAGAGAATCCTAATGTGATTTCTTGATAATGGGTGTGTTCCTTATCTTCTCCTAGTGTCTAAACTCTTCTCCATGGCTGGACCCCCAAATAATATTACTTTACGTGCCAAGGGGTATCTAGAGAGTGGGATAGATTTAATAACTAACCTCACCCTAACGCGTACCCTAACCCTAACCCCTACCCTAACCCTAACGCGTACCCTAATCCTAACCCGTACCCTAAACCGAGCCCTAACCCTAACCCTTGCCCTAACCCTAACCCTAACCCATACCCTACGCCCTACCCGAACCCCTCCCCGAACCCGTACCCTAAGCCGTACCCTAACCCTCACCCTAACCCTAACCCTAACCCTAAGCTACCCTTGACTGCTTCTGCCTCCAATAGATTTCCTAAGCACTAGTGTTTTAAGGAACAGGTTAAAAAGAGAATCCTAATGTGATTTCTTGATAATGGGTGTGTTCCTTATCTTCTCCTCGTGTCTAAACTCTTCTACATGGCTGGACCCCCAAATAATATTCCTTTACGTGCTAAGGGGTATCTAGAGAGTGGGATAGGTTTAATAACTACCCTCACCCTAACGCGTACCCTAACCCTAACCACTACCCTAACACTAACGCGTACCCTAATCCTAACCCGTACCCTAAACCGAGCCCTAACCCTAACACTAACCCTAACCCTAACCCTAATCCATACCCTACGCCCTACCCGAACCCCTCCCCGAACCCATACCCTAAGCCATACCCTAGCCCTCACCCTAACCCTAACCCTAACCCTAAGCTACCCTTGACTGCTTCTGCCTCCAATAGATTTCCTAAGCACTAGTGTTTTAAGGAACAGGGTAAAAAGAGAATCCTAATATGATTTCGTGATAATGGGTGTGTTCCTTATCTTCTCCTAGTGTCTAAACTCTTCTCCATGGCTGGACCCCCAAACAATATTCCTTTACGTGCTAAGGGGTATCTAGAGAGTGGGATAGGTTTAATAACTATCCTCACCCTAACGCGTACCCTAACTCTAACCCCTAACCTAACCCTAGCGCGTACCCTAATCCTAACCCGTACCCTAAACCGAGCCCTAACCCTAACACTAACTCTAACCCTAACCCTAACACATACCCTACGCCCTACCCGAACCCCTCCCTGAACCCGTACCCTAAACCGTACCCTAACCCTCACCCTAACCCTAACCCTAACCCTAAGCTACCCTTGATGGCTTCTGCCTCCAATAGATTTCCTAAGCACTAGTGTTTTAAGGAACAGGTTAAAAAGAGAATCCTAATGTGATTTCTTGATAATGGGTGTGTTCCTTATCTTCTCCTCGTGTCTAAACTCTTCTCCATGGCTGGACCCCCAAATAATATTCCTTTACGTGCTAAGGGTTATCTAGAGAGTGGGATAGGTTTAATAACTACCCTCACCCTAACGCGTTCCCTAACCCTAACCCCTAACCTAACCCTAACGCGTACCCTAATCTTAACCCGTACCCTAAACCGAGCCCTAACCCTAACACTAGCCCTAACCCTAACCCTAACCAATACCCTACGCCCTACCCGAACCCCTCCCCGAACCCGTACCCTAAGCCGTACCCTAACCCTCACCCTAACCCTAAGCTACCCTTGACTGCTTCTGCCTCCAATAGATTTCCTAAGCACTAGTGTTTTAAGGAACAGGTTAAAAAGAGAATCCAAATGTGATTTCTTGATAATGGTGTGTTCCTTAACTTCTCCTAGTGTCTAAACTCTTCTCCATGGCTCGACGCCCAAATAATATTCCTTTACGTGCTAAGGGGTATCTAGAGAGTGGGATAGGTTTAATAACTAACCTCACCCTATCGCGTACCCTAACCCTAACCCCTACCCTAACACTAACGCGTACCCTAATCCTAACCTGTACCCTAAACCGAGCCCTAACCCTAACACTAACCCTAACCCTAACCCTAAACCATACCCTACGCCCTACCCGAACCCCTCCCCGAACCCGTACCCTAAGCCGTACCCTAACCCTCACCCTAACCCTAAACCTAACCCTAAGCTACCCTTGACGGCTTCTGCCTCCAATAGATTTCCTAAGCACTAGTGTTTTAAGGAACAGGTTAAAAAGAGAATCCTAATGTGATTTCTTGATAATGGGTGTGTTCCTTATCTTCTCCTAGTGTCTAAACTCTTCTCCATGGCTGGACCCCCAAATAATATTACTTTACGTGCCAAGGGGTATCTAGAGAGTGGGATAGATTTAATAACTAACCTCACCCTAACGCGTACCCTAACCCTAACCCCTACCCTAACCCTAACGCGTACCCTAATCCTAACCCGTACCCTAAACCGAGCCCTAACCCTAACCCTTGCCCTAACCCTAACCCTAACCCATACCCTACGCCCTACCCGAACCCCTCCCCGAACCCGTACCCTAAGCCGTACCCTAACCCTCACCCTAACCCTAACCCTAACCCTAAGCTACCCTTGACTGCTTCTGCCTCCAATAGATTTCCTAAGCACTAGTGTTTTAAGGAACAGGTTAAAAAGAGAATCCTAATGTGATTTCTTGATAATGGGTGTGTTCCTTATCTTCTCCTCGTGTCTAAACTCTTCTACATGGCTGGACCCCCAAATAATATTCCTTTACGTGCTAAGGGGTATCTAGAGAGTGGGATAGGTTTAATAACTACCCTCACCCTAACGCGTACCCTAACCCTAACCACTACCCTAACACTAACGCGTACCCTAATCCTAACCCGTACCCTAAACCGAGCCCTAACCCTAACACTAACCCTAACCCTAACCCTAATCCATACCCTACGCCCTACCCGAACCCCTCCCCGAACCCATACCCTAAGCCATACCCTAGCCCTCACCCTAACCCTAACCCTAACCCTAAGCTACCCTTGACTGCTTCTGCCTCCAATAGATTTCCTAAGCACTAGTGTTTTAAGGAACAGGGTAAAAAGAGAATCCTAATATGATTTCGTGATAATGGGTGTGTTCCTTATCTTCTCCTAGTGTCTAAACTCTTCTCCATGGCTGGACCCCCAAACAATATTCCTTTACGTGCTAAGGGGTATCTAGAGAGTGGGATAGGTTTAATAACTATCCTCACCCTAACGCGTACCCTAACTCTAACCCCTAACCTAACCCTAGCGCGTACCCTAATCCTAACCCGTACCCTAAACCGAGCCCTAACCCTAACACTAACTCTAACCCTAACCCTAACACATACCCTACGCCCTACCCGAACCCCTCCCTGAACCCGTACCCTAAACCGTACCCTAACCCTCACCATAACCCTAACCCTAACCCTAAGCTACCCTTGATGGCTTCTGCCTCCAATAGATTTCCTAAGCACTAGTGTTTTAAGGAACAGGTTAAAAAGAGAATCCTAATGTGATTTCTTGATAATGGGTGTGTTCCTTATCTTCTCCTCGTGTCTAAACTCTTCTCCATGGCTGGACCCCCAAATAATATTCCTTTACGTGCTAAGGGTTATCTAGAGAGTGGGATAGGTTTAATAACTACCCTCACCCTAACGCGTTCCCTAACCCTAACCCCTAACCTAACCCTAACGCGTACCCTAATCCTAACCCGTACCCTAAACCGAGCCCTAACCCTAACACTATCCCTAACCCTAACCCTAACCAATACCCTACGCCCTACCCGAACCCCTCCCCGAACCCGTACCCTAAGCCGTACCCTAACCCTCACCCTAACCCTAAGCTACCCTTGACTGCTTCTGCCTCCAATAGATTTCCTAAGCACTAGTGTTTTAAGGAACAGGTTAAAAAGAGAATCCAAATGTGATTTCTTGATAATGGTGTGTTCCTTAACTTCTCCTAGTGTCTAAACTCTTCTCCATGGCTCGACGCCCAAATAATATTCCTTTACGTGCTAAGGGGTATCTAGAGAGTGGGATAGGTTTAATAACTAACCTCACCCTATCGCGTACCCTAACCCTAACCCCTACCCTAACACTAACGCGTACCCTAATCCTAACCTGTACCCTAAACCGAGCCCTAACCCTAACACTAACCCTAACCCTAACCCTAAACCATACCCTACGCCCTACCCGAACCCCTCCCCGAACCCGTACCCTAAGCCGTACCCTAACCCTCACCCTAACCCTAAACCTAACCCTAAGCTACCCTTGACGGCTTCTGCCTCCAATAGATTTCCTAAGCACTAGTGTTTTAAGGAACAGGTTAAAAAGAGAATCCTAATGTGATTTCTTGATAATGGGTGTGTTCCTTATCTTCTCCTCATGTCTAAACTCTTCTCCATGGCTGGACCCCCAAATAATATTCCTTTATGTGCTAAGGGGTATCTAGAGAGTGTGATAGGTTTAATAACTACCCTCACCCTAACACGTACCCTAACCCTAACCCCTACCCTAACCCTAACGCGTACCCTAATCCTAACCCGTACCCTAAACCGAGGCCTAACCATAACACTAACCCTAACCCTAACCCTAACCCATACCCTACGCCCTACCCGAACCCCTCCCCGAACCCATACCCTAAGCCATACCCTAGCCCTCACCCTAACCCTAACCCTAACCCTAAGCTACCCTTGACTGCTTCTGCCTCCAATAGATTTCCTAAGCACTAGTGTTTTAAGGAACAGTTTAAAAAGAGAATCCTAATGTGATTTCGTGATAATGGGTGTGTTCCTTATCTTCTCCTAGTGTCTAAACTCTTCTCAATGGCTGGACCCCCAAATAATATCACTTAACGTGCTAAGGGGTATCTAGAGAGTGGGATAGGTTTAATAACTACCCTCACCCTAAAGCGTACCCTAACCCTAACCACTACCCTAGCCCTAACGCGTACCCTAATCCTAACCCGTACCCTAAACCGAGCCCTAACCCTAACACTAACCCTAACCCTAACCCTAACCCATACCCTACGCCCTACCCGAACCCCTCCCCGAACCCGTACCCTAAGCCGTACACTAACCCTCACCCTAACCCTAACCCTAACCCTAAGCTACCCTTGACTGCTTCTGCCTCCAATAGATTTCCTAAGCACTAGTGTTTTAAGGAACAGGTTAAAAAGAGAATCCTAATGTGATTTCTTGATAATGGGTGTGTTCCTTATCTTCTCCTCGTGTCTAAACTCTTCTCCATGGCTGGACCCCCAAATAATATTCCTTTACGTGCTAAGGGGTATCTAGAGAGTGGGATAGATTTAATAACTAACCTCACCCTAACGCGTACCCTAACCCTAACCCCTACCCTAACCCTAACGCGTACCCTAATCCTAACCCGTACCCTAAACCGAGCCCTAACCCTAACCCTTGCCCTAACCCTAACCCTAACCCATACCCTACGCCCTACCCGAACCCCTCCCCGAACCCGTACCCTAAGCCGTACCCTAACCCTCACCCTAACCCTAACCCTAACCCTAAGCTACCCTTGACTGCTTCTGCCTCCAATAGATTTCCTAAGCACTAGTGTTTTAAGGAACAGGTTAAAAAGAGAATCCTAATGTGATTTCTTGATAATGGGTGTGTTCCTAATCTTCTCCTAGTGTCTAAACTCTTCTCCATGGCTGGACCACCAAATAATATTCCTTTACGTGCTAAGGGGTATCTACAGAGTGGGATAGGTTTAATAACTAACCTCACCCTATCGCGTACCCTAACCCTAACCCCTACCCTAACACTAACGCGTACCCTAATCCTAACCCGTACCCTAAACCGAGCCCTAACCCTAACACTAAACCTAACCCTAACCCTAACCCATACCCTACGCCCTACCCGAACCCCTCCCCGAACCCGTACCCTAAGCCATACCCTAACCCTCACCCTAACCCTAACCCTAACCCTAAGCTACCCTTGACTGCTTCTGCCTCCAATAGATTTCCTAAGCACTAGTGTTTTAAGGAACAGGTTAAAAAGAGAATCCTAATGTGATTTCTTGATAATGGGTGTGTTCCTTATCTTCTCCTCGTGTCTAAACTCTTCTCCATGGTTGGACCCACAAATAATATTCCTTTACGTGCTAAGGGGTATCTAGAGAGTGGGATAGGTTTAATAACTACCCTGACCCTAACGCGTACACTAACCCTAACCCCTACCCTAACCCTAACGCGTACCCTAATCCTAACCCGTACCCTAAACCGAGCCCTAACCCTAACACTAACCCTAACCCTAACCCTAACCCATACCCTACGCCCTACCCGAACCCCTCCCCGAACCCGTACCCTAAACCGTACCCTAACCCTCACCCTAACCCTAACCCTAACCCTAAACTACCCTTGACGGCTTCTGCCTCCAATAGATTTCGTAAGCACTAGTGTTTTAAGGAACAGGTTAAAAAGAGAATCCTAATGTGATTTCGTGATAATGGGTGTGTTCCTTATCTTCTCCTAGTGTCTAAACTCTTCTCCATGGCTGGACCCCCAATAATATTCCTGTACGTGCTAAGGGGTATCTAGAGAGTGGGATAGGTTTAATAACTACCCTCACCCTAACGCGTACACTAACCCTAACCCCTACCCTAACCCTAACGCGTACCCTAATCCTAACCCGTACCCTAAACCGAGCCCTAACCCTAACACTAACCCTAAACCTAACCCTAACCCATACCCTACGCCCTACCCGAACCCCTCCCCGAACCCGTACCCTAAGCCGTACCCTAAGCCGTACACTAAACCTCACCTTAACCCTAACCCTAACCCTAAGCTACCCTTGACGGCTTCTGCCTCCAATAGATTTCCTAAGCACTAGTGTTTTAAAGAACAGGTTAAAAAGAGAATCCTAATGTGATTTCTTGATAATGGGTGTGTTCCTTATCTTCTCCTCGTGTCTAAACTCTTCTCCATGGCTGGACCCCCAAATAATATTCCTTTACGTGCTAAGGGGTATCTAGAGAGTGGGATAGGTTTAATAACTACCCTCACCCTAACTCGTACCCTAACCCTAACCCCTACCCTAACCCTAACGCGTACCCTAATCCTAACCCGTACCCTAAACCGAGCCCTAAACCTAACACTAGCCCTAACCCTAACCCTAACCCATACCCTACGCCCTACCCGAACCCCTCCCCGAACCCGTACCCTAAGCCATACCCTAGCCCTCACCCTAACCCTAACACTAACCCTAAGCTACCCTTGACGGCTTCTGCCTCCAATAGATTTCCTAAGCACTAGTGTTTTAAGGAACAGGTTAAAAAGAGAATCCTAATGTGATTTCTTGATAATGGGTGTGTTCCTTATCTTCTCCTCGTGTCTAAACTCTTCTCCATGGCTGGACCCCCAAATAATATTCCTTTACGTGCTAAGGGGTATCTAGAGAGTGGGATAGGTTTAATAACTACCCTCACCCTAACACGTACCCTAACCCTAACCCCTACCCTAACCCTAACGCGTACCCTAATCCTAACCCGTACCCTAAACCGAGCCCTAACCCTAACACTAGCCCTAACCCTAACCCTAACCAATACCCTACGCCCTACCCGAACCCCTCCCCGAACCCGTACCCTAAGCCGTACCCTAACCCTCAACCTAACCCTAAGCTACCCTTGACTGCTTCTGCCTCCAATAGATTTCCTAAGCACTAGTGTTTTAAGGAACAGGTTAAAAAGAGAATCCTAATCTGATTTCTTGATAATGGGTGTGTTCCTTAACTTCTCCTAGTGTCTAAACTCTTCTCCATGGCTGGACCCCCAAATAATATTCCTTTACGTGCTAAGGGGTATCTAGAGAGTGGGATAGGTTTAATAACTAACCTCACCCTATCGCGTACCCTAACCCTAACCCCTACCCTAACACTAACGCGTACCCTAATCCTAACCTGTACCCTAAACCGAGCCCTAACCCTAACACTAACCCTAACCCTAACCCTAAACCATACCCTACGCCCTACCCGAACCCCTCCCCGAACCCGTACCCTAAGCCGTACCCTAACCCTCACCCTAACCCTAAACCTAACCCTAAGCTACCCTTGACGGCTTCTGCCTCCAATAGATTTCCTAAGCACTAGTGTTTTAAGGAACAGGTTAAAAAGAGAATCCTAATGTGATTTCTTGATAATGGGTGTGTTCCTTATCTTCTCCTAGTGTCTAAACTCTTCTCCATGGCGGGACCCCCAAATAATATTACTTTACGTGCCAAGGGGTATCTAGAGAGTGGGATAGGTTTAATAACTACCCTCACCCAAAAGCGTACCCTAACCCTAACCACTACCCTAACACTAACGCGTACCCTAATCCTAACCCGTACCCTTAACCGAGCCCTAACCCTAACACTAACCCTAACCCTAACCCTAACCCATACCCTACGCCCTACCCGAACCCCTCCCCGAACCCGTACCCTAAGTCGTACCCTAACCCTCACCCTAACCCTAAACCTAACCCTAAGCTACCCTTGACGGCTTCTGCCTCCAATAGATTTCCTAAGCACTAGTGTTTTAAGGAACAGGTTAAAAAGAGAATCCTAATGTGATTTCTTGATAATGGGTGTGTTCCTTATCTTCTCCTCGTGTCTAAATTCTTCTTCATGGCTGGACCCCCAAATAATATTCCTTTAAGTGCTAAGGGGTATCTAGAGAGTGGGATAGGTTTAATAACTACCCTCACCCTAAAGCGTACCCTAACCCTAACCACTACCCTAACCCTAACGCGTACCCTAATCCTAACCCGTACCCTAAACCGAGCCCTAAACCTAACACTAGCCCTAACCCTAACCCTAACCCATACCCTACGCCCTACCCGAACCCCTCCCCGAACCGGTAACCTAAGCCGTACCCTAACCCTCACCCTAACCCTAACCCTAACCCTAAGCTACCCTTGACTGCTTCTGCCTCCAATAGATTTCCTAAGCACTAGTGTTTTAAGGAACAGGTTAAAAAGAGAATCCTAATGTGATTTCGTGATAATGGGTGTGTTCCTTATTTTCTCCTCGTGTCTAAACTCTTCTCCATGGCTGGACCCCCAAATAATATTCCTTTATGTGCTAAGGGGTATCTAGAGAGTGTGATAGGTTTAATAACTAACCTCACCCTAACACGTACCCTAACCCTAACCCCTACCCTAACCCTAACGCGTACCCTAATCCTAACCCGTACCCTAAACCGAGCCCTAACCATAACACTAACCCTAACCCTAACCCTAACCCATACCCTACGCCGTACCCGAACCCCTCCCCGAACCCATACCCTAAGCCATACCCTAGCCCTCACCCTAACCCTAACCCTAACCCTAAGCTACCCTTGACTGCTTCTACCTCCAATAGATTTCCTAAGCACTTGTGTTTTAAGGAACAGTTTAAAAAGAGAATCATATTGTGATTTCTTGATAATGGGTGTGTTCCTTATCTTCTCCTAGTGTCTAAACGCTTCTCAATGGCTGGACCCCCAAATAATATTCCTTTACGTGCTAAGGGGTATCTAGAGAGTGGGATAGGTTTAATAACTACCCTCACCCTAAAGCGTACCCTAACCCTAACCACTACCCTAACACTAACGCGTACCCTAATCCTAACCCGTACCCTAAACCGAGCCCTAACCCTAACACTAACCCTAACCCTAACCCTAACCCATACCCTACGCCCTACCCGAACCCCTCCCCGAACCCGTACCCTAAGCCGTACCCTAACCCTCACCCTAACACTAACCCTAACCCTAAGCTACCCTTGACTGCTTCTGCCTCCAATAGATTTCCTAAGCACTAGTGTTTTAAGGAACAGGTTAAAAAGAGAATCCTAATGTGATTTCTTGATAATGGGTGTGTTCCTTATCTTCTCCTCGTGTCTAAACTCTTCTCCATGGCTGGACCCCCAAATAATATTCCTTTACGTGCTAAGGGGTATCTAGAGAGTGGGATAGATTTAATAACTAACCTCACCCTAACGCGTACCCTAACCCTAACCCCTACCCTAACCCTAACGCGTACCCTAATCCTAACCCGTACCCTAAACCGAGCCCTAACCCTAACCCTTGCCCTAACCCTAACCCTAACCCATACCCTACGCCCTACCCGAACCCCTCCCCGAACCCGTACCCTAAGCCGTACCCTAACCCTCACCCTAACCCTAACCCTAACCCTAAGCTACCCTTGACTGCTTCTGCCTCCAATAGATTTCCTAAGCACTAGTGTTTTAAGGAACAGGTTAAAAAGAGAATCCTAATGTGATTTCTTGATAATGGGTGTGTTCCTTATCTTCTCCTCGTGTCTAAACTCTTCTCCATGGCTGGACCCCCAAATAATATTCCTTTACGTGCTAAGGGGTATCTAGAGAGTGGGATAGGTTTAATAACTACCCTCACCCTAACGCGTACCCTAACCCTAACCACTACCCTAACCCTAACGCGTACCCTAATCCTAACCCGTACCCTAAACCGAGCCCTAAACCTAACACTAGCCCTAACCCTAACCCTAACCCATACCCTACGCCCTACCCGAACCCCTCCCCGAACCCGTACCCTAAGCCATACCCTAGCCCTCACCCTAACCCTAACACTAACCCTAAGCTACCCTTGACTGCTTCTGCCTCCAATAGATTTCCTAAGCACTAGTGTTTTAAGGAACAGGGTAAAAAGAGAATCCTAATATGATTTCGTGATAATGGGTGTGTTCCTTATCTTCTCCTAGTGTCTAAACTCTTCTCCATGGCTGGACCCCCAAACAATATTCCTTTACGTGCTAAGGGGTATCTAGAGAGTGGGATAGGTTTAATAACTATCCTCACCCTAACGCGTACCCTAACTCTAACCCCTAACCTAACCCTAACGCGTACCCTAATCCTAACCCGTACCCTAAACCGAGCCCTAACCCTAACACTAGCCATAACCCTAACCCTAACCAATACCCTACGCCCTACCCGAACCCCTCCTCGAACCCGTACCCTAAGCCGTACCCTAACCCTCACCCTAACCTTAAGCTACCCTTGACTGCTTCTGCCTCCAATAGATTTCCTAAGCAATAGTGTTTTAAGGAACAGGTTAAAAAGAGAATCCTAATGTGATTTCTTGATAATGGGTGTGTTCCTTATCTTCTCCTAGTGTCTAAACTCTTCTCCATGGCTGGACCCCCAAATAATATTCCTTTACGTGCTAAGGGGTATCTAGAGAGTGGGATAGGTTTAATAACTAACCTCACCCTATCGCGTACCCTAACCCTAACCCCTACCCTAACACTAACGCGTACCCTAATCCTAACCCGTACCCTAAACCGAGCCCTAACCCTAACACTAACCCTAACCCTAACCCTAACCCATACCCTACGCCCTACCCGAACCCCTCCCCGAACCCGTACCCTAAGCCGTACCCTAACCCTCACCCTAACCCTAACCCTAACCCTAAGCTACCCTTGACGGCTTCTGCCTCCAATAGATTTCCTAAGCACTAGTGTTTTAAGGAACAGGTTAAAAAGAGAATCCTAATGTGATTTCTTGATAATGGGTGTGTTCCTTATCTTCTCCTAGTGTCTAAACTCTTCTCAAAGGCTGGACCCCCAAATAATATTACTTTACGTGCTAAGGGGTATCTAGAGAGTGGGATAGGTTTAATAACTACCCTCACCCTAAAGCGTACCCTAACGCTAACCACTACCCTAACACTAACGCATACCCTAATCCTAAACCGTACCCTTAACCGAGCCCTAACCCTAACACTAACCCTAACCCTTACCCTAACCCATACCCTACGCCCTACCCGAACCCCTCCCCGAACCCGTACCCTAAGTCGTATCCTAACCCTCACCCTAACCCTAACCCTAACCCTAAGCTACCCTTGACTGCTTCTGCCTCCAATAGATTTCCTAAGCACTAGTGTTTTAAGGAACAGGTTAAAAAGAGAATCCTAATGTTATTTCTTGATAATGGGTGTGTTCCTTATCTTCTCCTCGTGTCTAAACACTTCTCCATGGCTGGACCCCCAAATAATATTCCTTTAAGTGCTAAGGGGTATCTAGAGAGTGGGATAGGTTTAATAACTACCCTCACCCTAACGCGTACCCTAACCCTAACCCCTACCCTAACCCTAACGCGTACCCTAATCCTAACCCGTACCCTAAACCGAGCCCTAAACCTAACACTAGCCCTAACCCTAACCCTAACCCTAACCCTAAGCTACCCTTGACTGCTTCTGCCTCCAATAGATTTCCTAAGCAGTAGTGTTTTAAGGAACAGGTTAAAAAGAGAATCCTAATGTGATTTCGTGATAATGGGTGTGTTCCTTATCTTCTCCTCGTGTCTAAACTCTTCTCCATGGCTGGACCCCCAAATAATATTCCTTTATGTGCTAAGGGGTATCTAGAGAGTGTGATAGGTTTAATAACTACCCTCACCCTAACACGTACCCTAACCCTAACCCCTACCCTAACCCTAACGCGTACCCTAATCCTAACCCGTATCCTAAACCGAGCCCTAACCATAACACTAACCCTAACCCTAACCCTAACCCTTACCCTACGCCCTACCCGAACCCCTCCCCGAACCCGTACCCTAAGCCATACCCTAGCCCTCACCCTAACCCTAACCCTAACCCTAAGCTACCCTTGACTGCTTCTGCCTCCAATAGATTTCCTAAGCACTAGTGTTTTAAGGACCAGGTTAAAAAGAGAATCCTAATGTGATTCCGTGATAATGGGTGTGTTCCTTATCTTCTCCTAGTGTCTAAACTCTTCTCCATGGCTGGAGCCCCAAATAATATTCCTTTACGTGCTAAGGGGTATCTAGAGAGTGGGATAGGTTTAATAACTACCCTCACCCTAACGCGTACCCTAACCCTAACCCCTACCCTAACCCTAACGCGTACCCTAATCCTAACCCGTACCCTAAACCGAGCCCTAACCCTAACACTAACTCAACCCTAACCCTAACCCATACCCTACGCCCTACCCGAACCCCTCCCTGAACCCGTACCCTAATCCGTACCCTAACCCTAACCCTAAGCTACCCTTGACGGCTTCTGCCTCCAATAGATTTCCTAAGCACTAGTGTTTTAAGGAACAGGTTAAAAAGAGAATCCTAATGTGATTTCTTGATAATGGGTGTGTTCCTTATCTTCTCCTAGTGTCTAAACTCTTCTCCATAGCTGGACCCCCAAATAATATTCCTTTACGTGCTAAGGGGTATCTAGAGAGTGGGATAGGTTTAATAACTAACCTCACCCTATCGCATACCCTAACCCTAACCCCTACCCTAACCCTAACGCGTACCCTAATCCTAACCCGTACCCTAAACCAAGCCCTAACCCTAACACATAGCCTACGCCCTACCCGAAACCCTCCCCGAACCCGTACCCTAAGCCGTACCCTAAACCTCACCCTAACCCTAACCCTAACCCTAAGCTACCCTTGACTGCTTCTGCCTCCAATAGATTTCCTAAGCACTAGTGTTTTAAGGAACAGTTTAAAAAGAGAATCATATTGTGATTTCTTGATAATGGGTGTGTTCCTTATCTTCTCCTAGTGTCTAAACTCTTCTCCATGGCTGGACCCCCAAATAATATTCCTTTACGTGCTAAGGGGTATCTAGAGAGTGGGATAGGTTTAATAACTACCCTCACCCTAAAGCGTACCCTAACCCTAACCACTACCCTAACACTAACGCGTACCCTAATCCTAACCCGTACCCTAAACCGAGCCCTAACCCTAACACTAACCCTAACCCTAACCCTAACCCATACCCTACGCCCTACCCGAACCCCTCCCCGAACCCGTACCCTAAGCCGTACCCTAACCCTCACCCTAACCCTAACCCTAACCCTAAGCTACCCTTGACTGCTTCTGCCTCCAATAGATTTCCTAAGCACTAGTGTTTTAAGGAACAGGTTAAAAAGAGAATCCTAATGTGATTTCGTGATAATGGGTGTGTTCCTTATCTTCTCCTAGTGTCTAAACTCTTCTCCATGGCTGGACCCCCATTAATATTCCTTTACGTGCTAAGTGGTATCTAGAGAGTGGGATAGGTTTAATAACTACCCTCACCCTAACGCGTTCACTAACCCTAACCCCTACCCTAACCCTAACGCGTACCCTAATCCTAACCCGTACCCTAAACCGAGCCCTAACCCTAACACTAACCCTAAACATAACCCTAACCCATACCCTACGCCCTACCCGAACCCCTCCCCGAACCCATACCCTAAGCCATACCCTAGCCCTCACCCTAACCCTAACCCTAACCCTAAGCTACCCTTGACTGCTTCTGCCTCCAATAGATTTCCTAAGCACTAGTGTTTTAAGGAACAGTTTAAAAAGAGAATCATATTGTGATTTCTTGATAATGGGTGTGTTCCTTATCTTCTCCTAGTGTCTAAACTCTTCTCAATGGCTGGACCCCCAAATAATATTCCTTTACGTGCTAAGGGGTATCTAGAGAGTGGGATAGGTTTAATAACTACCCTCACCCTAAAGCGTACCCTAACCCTAACCACTACCCTAACACTAACGCGTACCCTAATCCTAACCCGTACCCTAAACCGAGCCCTAACCCTAACACTAACCCTAACCCTAACCCTAACCCATACCCTACGCCCTACCCGAACCCCTCCCCGAACCCGTACCCTAAGCCGTACCCTAACCCTCACCCTAACCCTAACCCTAACCCTAAGCTACCCTTGACTGCTTCTGCCTCCAATAGATTTCCTAAGCACTAGTGTTTTAAGGAACAGGTTAAAAAGAGAATCCTAATGTGATTTCTTGATAATGGGTGTGTTCCTTATCTTCTCCTCGTGTCTAAACTCTTCTCCATGGCTGGACCCCCAAATAATATTCCTTTACGTGCTAAGGGGTATCTAGAGAGTGGGATAGATTTAATAACTAACCTCACCCTAACGCGTACCCTAACCCTAACCCCTACCCTAACCCTAACGCGTACCCTAATCCTAACCCGTACCCTAAACCGAGCCCTAACCCTAACCCTTGCCCTAACCCTAACCCTAACCCATACCCTACGCCCTACCCGAACCCCTCCCCGAACCCGTTCCCTAAGCCGTACCCTAACCCTCACCCTAACCCTAACCCTAACCCTAAGCTACCCTTGACTGCTTCTGCCTCCAATAGATTTCCTAAGCACTAGTGTTTTAAGGAACAGGTTAAAAAGAGAATCCTAATGTGATTTCTTGATAATGGGTGTGTTCCTAATCTTCTCCTAGTGTCTAAACTCTTCTCCATGGCTGGACCACCAAATAATATTCCTTTACGTGCTAAGGGGTATCTACAGAGTGGGATAGGTTTAATAACTAACCTCACCCTATCGCGTACCCTAACCCTAACCCCTACCCTAACACTAACACGTACCCTAATCCTAACCCGTACCCTAAACCGAGCCCTAACCCTAACACTAAACCTAACCCTAACCCTAACCCATACCCTACGCCCTACCCGAACCCCTCCCCGAACCCGTACCCTAAGCCATACCCTAACCCTCACCCTAACCCTAACCCTAACCCTAAGCTACCCTTGACTGCTTCTGCCTCCAATAGATTTCCTAAGCACTAGTGTTTTAAGGAACAGGTGAAAAAGAGAATCCGAATGTGATTTCTTGATAATGGGTGTGTTCCTTATCTTCTCCTCGTGTCTAAACTCTTCTCCATGGTTGGACCCACAAATAATATTCCTTTACGTGCTAAGGGGTATCTAGAGAGTGGGATAGGTTTAATAACTACCCTGACCCTAACGCGTACACTAACCCTAACCCCTACCCTAACCCTAACGCGTACCCTAATCCTAACCCGTACCCTAAACCGAGCCCTAACCCTAACACTAACCCTAACCCTAACCCTAACCCATACCCTACGCCCTACCCGAACCCCTCCCCGAACCCGTACCCTAAACCGTACCCTAACCCTCACCCTAACCCTAACCCTAACCCTAAGCTACCCTTGACGGCTTCTGCCTCCAATAGATTTCGTAAGCACTAGTGTTTTAAGGAACAGGTTAAAAAGAGAATCCTAATGTGATTTCGTGATAATGGGTGTGTTCCTTAACTTCTCCTAGTGTCTAAACTCTTCTCCATGGCTGGACCCCCAATAATATTCCTGTACGTGCTAAGGGGTATCTAGAGAGTGGGATAGGTTTAATAACTACCCTCACCCTAACGCGTACACTAACCCTAACCCCTACCCTAACCCTAACGCGTACCCTAATCCTAACCCGTACCCTAAACCGAGCCCTAACCCTAACACTAACCCTAAACCTAACCCTAACCCATACCCTACGCCCTACCCGAACCCCTCCCCGAACCCGTACCCTAAGCCGTACCCTAACCCTCACCTTAACCCTAACCCTAACCCTAAGCTACCCTTGACGGCTTCTGCCTCCAATAGATTTCCTAAGCACTAGTGTTTTAAGGAACAGGTTAAAAAGAGAATCCTAATGTGATTTCTTGATAATGGGTGTGTTCCTTATCTTCTCCTAGTGTCTAAACTCTTCTCCATGGCTGGACCCCCAAACAATATTCCTTTACGTGCTAAGGGGTATCTAGAGAGTGGGATAGGTTTAATAACTATCCTCACCCTAACGCGTACCCTAACTCTAACCCCTAACCTAACCCTAACGCGTACCCTAATCCTAACCCGTACCCTAAACCGAGCCCTAACCCTAACACTAGCCCTAACCCTAACCCTAACCAATACCCTACGCCCTACCCGAACCCCTCCCCGAACCCGTACCCTAAGCCGTACCCTAACCCTCACCCTAACCTTAAGCTACCCTTGACTGCTTCTGCCTCCAATAGATTTCCTAAGCACTAGTGTTTTAAGGAACAGGTTAAAAAGAGAATCCTAATGTGATTTCTTGATAATGGGTGTGTTCCTTATCTTCTCCTAGTGTCTAAACTCTTCTCCATGGCTGGACCCCCAAATAATATTCCTTTACGTGCTAAGGGGTATCTAGAGAGTGGGATAGGTTTAATAACTAACCTCACCCTATCGCGTACCCTAACCCTAACCCCTACCCTAACACTAACGCGTACCCTAATCCTAACCCGTACCCTTAACCGAGCCCTAACCCTAACACTAACCCTAACCCTTACCCTAACCCATACCCTACGCCCTACCCGAACCCCTCCCCGAACCCGTACCCTAAGTCGTATCCTAACCCTCACCCTAACCCTAACCCTAACCCTAAGCTACCCTTGACTGCTTCTTCCTCCAATAGATTTCCTAAGCACTAGTGTTTTAAGGAACAGGTTAAAAAGAGAATCCTAATGTTATTTCTTGATAATGGGTGTGTTCCTTATCTTCTCCTCGTGTCTAAACACTTCTCCATGGCTGGACCCCCAAATAATATTCCTTTAAGTGCTAAGGGGTATCTAGAGAGTGGGATAGGTTTAATAACTACCCTCACCCTAACGCGTACCCTAACCCTAACCCCTACCCTAACCCTAACGCGTACCCTAATCCTAACCCGTACCCTAAACCGAGCCCTAAACCTAACACTAGCCCTAACCCTAACCCTAACCCTAACCCTAAGCTACCCTTGACTGCTTCTGCCTCCAATGGATTTCCTAAGCAGTAGTGTTTTAAGGAACAGGTTAAAAAGAGAATCCTAATGTGATTTCGTGATAATGGGTGTGTTCCTTATCTTCTCCTCGTGTCTAAACTCTTCTCCATGGCTGAACCCCCAAATAATATTCCTTTATGTGCTAAGGGGTATCTAGAGAGTGTGATAGGTTTAATAACTACCCTCACCCTAACACGTACCCTAACCCTAACCCCTACCCTAACCCTAACGCGTACCCTAATCCTAACCCGTACCCTAAACCGAGCCCTAACCATAACACTAACCCTAACCCTAACCCTAACCCATACCCTACGCCCTACCCGAACCCCTCCCCGAACCCGTACCCTAAGCCATACCCTAGCCCTCACCCTAACCCTAACCCTAACCCTAAGCTACCCTTGACTGCTTCTGCCTCCAATAGATTTTCTAAGCACTAGTGTTTTAAGGACCAGGTTAAAAAGAGAATCCTAATGTGATTCCGTGATAATGGGTGTGTTCCTTATCTTCTCCTAGTGTCTAAACTCTTCTCCATGGCTGGACCCCCAAATAATATTCCTTTACGTGCTAAGGGGTATCTAGAGAGTGGGATAGGTTTAATAACTACCCTCACCCTAACGCGTACCCTAACCCTAACCCCTACCCTAACCCTAACGCGTACCCTAATCCTAACCCGTACCCTAAACCGAGCCCTAACCCTAACACTAACTCACCCCTAACCCTAACCCATACCCTACGCCCTACCCGAACCCCTCCCTGAACCCGTACCCTAATCCGTACCCTAACCCTAACCCTAAGCTACCCTTGACGGCTTCTGCCTCCAATAGATTTCCTAAGCACTAGTGTTTTAAGGAACAGGTTAAAAAGAGAATCCTAATGTGGTTTCTTGATAATGGGTGTGTTCCTTATCTTCTCCTAGTGTCTAAACTCTTCTCCATGGCTGGACCCCCAAATAATATTCCTTTACGTGCTAAGGGGTATCTAGAGAGTGGGATAGGTTTAATAACTAACCTCACCCTATCGCATACCCTAACCCTAACCCCTACCCTAACCCTAACGCGTACCCTAATCCTAACCCGTACCCTTAACCGAGCCCTAACCCTAACACTAACCCTAACCTTAACCCTAACCCATACACTACGCCCTACCCGAACCCCTCCCCGAACCCGTACCCTAAGCCGTACCCTAACCCTCACCCTAACCCTAACCCTAACCCTAAGCTACCCTTGACTGCTTCTGCCTCCAATAGATTTCCTAAGCACTAGTGTTTTAAGGAACAGTTTAAAAAGAGAATCATATTGTGATTTCTTGATAATGGGTGTGTTCCTTATCTTCTCCTAGTGTCTAAACTCTTCTCCATGGCTGGACCCCCAAATAATATTCCTTTACGTGCTAAGGGGTATCTAGAGAGTGGGATAGGTTTAATAACTATCCTCACCCTAAAGCGTACCCTAACCCTAACCACTACCCTAACACTAACGCGTACCCTAATCCTAACCCGTACCCTAAACCGAGCCCTAACCCTAACACTAACCCTAACCCTAACCCTAACCCATACCCTACGCCCTACCCGAACCCCTCCCCGAACCCGTACCCTAAGCCGTACCCTAACCCTCACCCTAACCCTAACCCTAACCCTAAGCTACCCTTGACTGCTTCTGCCTCCAATAGATTTCCTAAGCACTAGTGTTTTAAGGAACAGGTTAAAAAGAGAATCCTAATGTGATTTCGTGATAATGGGTGTGTTCCTTATCTTCTCCTAGTGTCTAAACACTTCTCCATGGCTGGACCCCCATTAATATTCCTTTACGTGCTAAGTGGTATCTAGAGAGTGGGATAGGTTTAATAACTACCCTCACCCTAACGCGTTCACTAACCCTAACCCCTACCCTAACCCTAACGCGTACCCTAATCCTAACCCGTACCCTAAACCGAGCCCTAACCCTAACACTAACCCTAACCCTAACCCTAACCCATACCCTACGCCCTACCCGAACCCCTCCCCGAACCCGTACCCTAAGCCGTACCCTAACCCTCACCCTAACCCTAACCCTAACCCTAAGCTACCCTTGACGGCTTCTGCCTCCAATAGATTTCCTAAGCACTAGTGTTTTAAGGAACAGGTTAAAAAGAGAATCCTAATGTGATTTCTTGATAATGGGTGTGTTCCTTATCTTCTCCTCGTGTCTAAACTCTTCTCCATGGCTGGACCCCCAAATAATATTCCTTTACGTGCTAAGGGGTATCTAGAGAGTGGGATAGATTTAATAACTACCCTCACCCTAACGCGTACCCTAACCCTAACCCCTACCCTAACCCTAACGCGTACCCTAATCCTAACCCGTACCCTAAACCGAGCCCTAACCCTAACCCTTGCCCTAACCCTAACCCTAACCCATACCCTATGCCCTACCCGAACCCCTCCCCGAACCCGTACCCTAAGCCGTACCCTAACCTTCACCCTAACCCTAACCCTAACCCTAAGCTACCCTTGACTGCTTCTGCCTCCAATAGATTTCCTAAGCACTAGTGTTTTAAGGAACAGGTTAAAAAGAGAATCCTAATGTGATTTCTTGATAATGGGTGTGTTCCTAATCTTCTCCTAGTGTCTAAACTCTTCTCCATGGCTGGACCACCAAATAATATTCCTTTACGTGCTAAGGGGTATCTACAGAGTGGGATAGGTTTAATAACTAACCTCACCCTATCGCGTACCCTAACCCTAACCCCTACCCTAACACTAACACGTACCCTAATCCTAACCCGTACCCTAAACCGAGCCCTAACCCTAACACTAAACCTAACCCTAACCCTAACCCATACCCTACGCCCTACCCGAACCCCTCCCCGAACCCGTACCCTAAGCCATACCCTAACCCTCACCCTAACCCTAACCCTAACCCTAAGCTTCCTTGACTGCTTCTGCCTCCAATAGATTTCCTAAGCACTAGTGTTTTAAGGAACAGGTGAAAAAGAGAATCCGAATGTGATTTCTTGATAATGGGTGTGTTCCTTATCTTCTCCTCGTGTCTAAACTCTTCTCCATGGTTGGACCCACAAATAATATTCCTTTACGTGCTAAGGGGTATCTAGAGAGTGGGATAGGTTTAATAACTACCCTGACCCTAACGCGTACACTAACCCTAACCCCTACCCTAACCCTAACGCGTACCCTAATCCTAACCCGTACCCTAAACCGAGCCCTAACCCTAACACTAACCCTAACCCTAACCCTAACCCATACCCTACGCCCTACCCGAACCCCTCCCCGAACCCGTACCCTAAACCGTACCCTAACCCTCACCCTAACCCTAACCCTAACCCTAAGCTACCCTTGACGGCTTCTGCCTCCAATAGATTTCGTAAGCACTAGTGTTTTAAGGAACAGGTTAAAAAGAGAATCCTAATGTGATTTCGTGATAATGGGTGTGTTCCTTATCTTCTCCTAGTGTCTAAACTCTTCTCCATGGCTGGACCCCCAATAATATTCCTGTACGTGCTAAGGGGTATCTAGAGAGTGGGATAGGTTTAATAACTACCCTCACCCTAACGCGTACACTAACCCTAACCCCTACCCTAACCCTAACGCGTACCCTAATCCTAACCCGTACCCTAAACCGAGCCCTAACCCTAACACTAACCCTAACCCTAACCCTAACCCATACCCTACGCCCTACCCGAACCCCTCCCCGAACCCGTACCCTAAGCCGTACCCTAACCCTCACCTTAACCCTAACCCTAACCCTAAGCTACCCTTGACGGCTTCTGCCTCCAATAGATTTCCTAAGCACTAGTGTTTTAAGGAACAGGTTAAAAAGAGAATCCTAATGTGATTTCTTGATAATGGGTGTGTTCCTTATCTTCTCCTCGTGTCTAAACTCTTCTCCATGGCTGGACCCCCAAATAATATTCCTTTACGTGCTAAGGGATATCTAGAGAGTGGGATAGGTTTAATAACTACCCTCACCCTAACTCGTACCCTAACCCTAACCCCTACCCTAACCCTAACGCGTACCCTAATCCTAACCCGTACCCTAAACCGAGCCCTAAACCTAACACTAGCCCTAACCCTAACCCTAACCCATACCCTAGGCAATACCCGAACCCCTCCCCGAACCCGTACCCTAAGCCGTACCCTAACCCTCACCCTAACCCTAACCCTAACCCTAAGCTACCCTTGACTGCTTCTGCCTCCAATAGATTTCCTAAGCACTAGTGTTTTAAGGAACAGTTTAAAAACAGAATCATATTGTGATTTCTTGATAATGGGTGTGTTCCTTATCTTCTCCTAGTGTCTAAACTCTTCTCCATGGCTGGACCCCCAAATAATATTCCTTTACGTGCTAAGGGGTATCTAGAGAGTGGGATAGGTTTAATAACTACCCTCACCCTAAAGCGTACCCTAACCCTAACCACTACCCTAACACTAACGCGTACCCTAATCCTAACCCGTACCCTAAACCGAGCCCTAACCCTAACACTAACCCTAACCCTAACCCTAACCCATACCCTACGCCCTACCCGAACCCCTCCCCGAACCCGTACCCTAAGCCGTACCCTAACCCTCACCCTAACCCTAACCCTAACCCTAAGCTACCCTTGACTGCTTCTGCCTCCAATAGATTTCCTAAGCACTAGTGTTTTAAGGAACAGGTTAAAAAGAGAATCCTAATGTGATTTCGTGATAATGGGTGTGTTCCTTATCTTCTCCTAGTGTCTAAACTCTTCTCCATGGCTGGACCCCCATTAATATTCCTTTACGTCCTAAGTGGTATCTAGAGAGTGGGATAGGTTTAATAACTACCCTCACCCTAACGCGTTCACTAACCCTAACCCCTACCCTAACCCTAACGCGTACCCTAATCCTAACCCGTACCCTAAACCGAGCCCTAACCCTAACACTAACCCTAACCCTAACCCTAACCCATACCCTACGCCCTACCCGAACCCCTCCCCGAACCCGTACCCTAAGCCATACCCTAACCCTCACCCTAACCCTAACCCTAACCCTAAGCTACCCTTGACGGCTTCTGCCTCCAATAGATTTCCTAAGCACTAGTGTTTTAAGGAACAGGTTAAAAAGAGAATCCTAATGTGATTTCTTGATAATGGGTGTGTTCCTTATCTTCTCCTCGTGTCTAAACTCTTCTCCATGGCTGGACCCCCAAATAATATTCCTTTACGTGCTAAGGGGTATCTAGAGAGTGCGATAGATTTAATAACTACCCTCACCCTAACGCGTACCCTAACCCTAACCCCTACCCTAACCCTAACGCGTACCCTAATCCTAACCCGTACCCTAAACCGAGCCCTAACCCTAACCCTTGCCCTAACCCTAACCCTAACCCATACCCTACGCCCTACCCGAACCCCTCCCCGAACCCGTACCCTAAGCCGTACCCTAACCCTCACCCTAACCCTAACCCTAACCCTAAGCTACCCTTGACTGCTTCTGCCTCCAATAGATTTCCTAAGCACTAGTGTTTTAAGGAACAGGTTAAAAAGAGAATCCTAATGTGATTTCTTGATAATGGGTGTGTTCCTAATCTTCTCCTAGTGTCTAAACTCTTCTCCATGGCTGGACCACCAAATAATATTCCTTTACGTGCTAAGGGGTATCTACAGAGTGGGATAGGTTTAATAACTACCCTCACCCTATCGCGTACCCTAACCCTAACCCCT
The DNA here is from genome assembly GCF_949987535.1 of Balaenoptera acutorostrata. Classification (NCBI taxonomy): domain Eukaryota; kingdom Metazoa; phylum Chordata; class Mammalia; order Artiodactyla; family Balaenopteridae; genus Balaenoptera; species Balaenoptera acutorostrata. The sequence goes on from NW_026646625.1 coordinate 746,903, forward strand.
ACCCTAACACTAACACGTACCCTAATCCTAACCCGTACCCTAAACCGAGCCCTAACCCTAACACTAAACCTAACCCTAACCCTAACCCATACCCTACGCCCTACACGAACCCTCCCCGAACCCGTACCCTAAGCCATACCCTAACCCTCACCCTAACCCTAACCCTAACCCTAAGCTACCCTTGACTGCTTCTGCCTCCAATAGATTTCCTAAGCACTAGTGTTTTAAGGAACAGGTGAAAAAGAGAATCCGAATGTGATTTCTTGATAATGGGTGTGTTCCTTATCTTCTCCTCGTGTCTAAACTCTTCTCCATGGTTGGACCCACAAATAATATTCCTTTACGTGCTAAGGGGTATCTAGAGAGTGGGATAGGTTTAATAACTACCCTGACCCTAACGCGTACACTAACCCTAACCCCTACCCTAACCCTAACGCGTACCCTAATCCTAACCCGTACCCTAAACCGAGCCCTAACCCTAACACTAACCCTAACCCTAACCCTAACCCATACCCTACGCCCTACCCGAACCCCTCCCCGAACCCGTACCCTAAACCGTACCCTAACCCTCACCCTAACCCTAACCCTAACCCTAAGCTACCCTTGACTGCTTCTGCCTCCAATAGATTTCCTAAGCACTAGTGTTTTAAGGAACATGTTAAAAAGAGAATCCTAATGTGATTTCTTGATAATGGGTGTGTTCCTTATCTTCTCCTCGTGTCTAAACTCTTCTCCATGGCTGGACCCCCAAATAATATTCCTTTACGTGCTAAGGGGTATCTAGAGAGTGGGATAGATTTAATAACTACCCTCACCCTATCGCGTACCCTAACCCTAACCCCTACCCTAACACTAACACGTACCCTAATCCTAACCCGTACCCTAAACCGAGCCCTAACCCTAACACTAAACCTAACCCTAACCCTAACCCATACCTTACGCCCTACCCGAACCCTCCCCGAACCCGTACCCTAAGCCATACCCTAACCCTCACCCTAACCCTAACCCTAACCCTAAGCTACCCTTGACTGCTTCTGCCTCCAATAGATTTCCTAAGCACTAGTGTTTTAAGGAACAGGTGAAAAAGAGAATCCGAATGTGATTTCTTGATAATGGGTGTGTTCCTTATCTTCTCCTCGTGTCTAAACTCTTCTCCATGGTTGGACCCACAAATAATATTCCTTTACGTGCTAAGGGGTATCTAGAGAGTGGGATAGGTTTAATAACTACCCTGACCCTAACGCGTACACTAACCCTAACCCCTACCCTAACCCTAACGCGTACCCTAATCCTAACCCGTACCCTAAACCGAGCCCTAACCCTAACACTAACCCTAACCCTAACCCTAACCCATACCCTACGCCCTACCCGAACCCCTCCCCGAAACCGTACCCTAAACCGTACCCTAACCCTCACCCTAACCCTAACCCTAACCCTAAGCTCCCCTTGACGGCTTCTGCCTCCAATAGATTTCGTAAGCACTAGTGTTTTAAGGAACAGGTTAAAAAGAGAATCCTAATGTGATTTCGTGATAATGGGTGTGTTCCTTATCTTCTCCTAGTGTCTAAACTCTTCTCCATGGCTGGACCCCCAATAATATTCCTGTACGTGCTAAGGGGTATCTAGAGAGTGGGATAGGTTTAATAACTACCCTCACCCTAACGCGTTCCCTAACCCTAACCCCTACCCTAACCCTAACGCGTACCCTAATCCTAAACCGTACCCTAAACCGAGCCCTAACCCTAACACTAACCCTAACGCTAACCCTTACCCATACCCTACGCCCTACCCGAACCCCTCCCCGAACCCGTACCCTAAGCCGTACCCTAACCCTCACCTTAACCCTAACCCTAACCCTAAGCTACCCTTGACGGCTTCTGCCTCCAATAGATTTCCTAAGCACTAGTGTTTTAAGGAACAGGTTAAAAAGAGAATCCTAATGTGATTTCTTGATAATGGGTGTGTTCCTTATCTTCTCCTCGTGTCTAAACTCTTCTCCATGGCTGGACCCCCAAATAATATTCCTTTACGTGCTAAGGGGTATCTAGAGAGTGGGATAGGTTTAATAACTACCCTCACCCTAACTCGTACCCTAACCCTAACCCCTACCCTAACCCTAACGCGTACCCTAATCCTAACCCGTACCCTAAACCGAGCCCTAAACCTAACACTAGCCCTAACCCTAACACTAACCCATACCCTACGCCCTACCCGAACCCCTCCCCGAACCCGTACCCTAAGCCATACCCTAGCCCTCACCCTAACCCTAACACTAACCCTAAGCTACCCTTGACGGCTTCTGCCTCCAATAGATTTCCTAAGCACTAGTGTTTTAAGGAACAGGTTAAAAAGAGAATCCTAATGTGATTTCTTGATAATGGGTGTGTTCCTTATCTTCTCCTCGTGTCTAAACTCTTCTCCATGGCTGGACCCCCAAATAATATTCCTTTACGTGCTAAGGGGTATCTAGAGAGTGGGATAGGTTTAATAACTACCCTCACCCTAACGCGTACCCTAACCCTAACCCCTACCCTAACCCTAACGCGTACCCTAATCCTAACCCGTACCCTAAACCGAGCCCTAACCCTAACACTAGCCCTAACCCTAACCCTAACCAATACCCTATGCCCTACCCGAACCCCTCCCCGAACCCGTACCCTAAGCCGTACCCTAACCCTCACCATAACCCTAAGCTACCCTTGACTGCTTCTGCCTCCAATAGATTTCCTAAGCACTAGTGTTTTAAGGAACAGGTTAAAAAGAGAATCCTAATGTGATTTCTTGATAATGGGTGTGTTCCTTATCTTCTCCTAGTGTCTAAACTCTTCTCCATGGCTGGACCCCCAAATAATATTCCTTTACGTGCTAAGGGGTATCTAGAGAGTGGGATAGGTTTAATAACTACCCTCACCCTAAAGCGTACCCTAACCCTAACCACTACCCTAACACTAACGCGTACCCTAATCCTAACCCGTACCCTAAACCGAGCCCTAACCCTAACACTAACCCTAACCCTAACCCTAACCCATACCCTACGCCCTACCCGAACCCCTCCCCGAACCCGTACCCTAAGCCGTACCCTAACCCTCACCCTAACCCTAACCCTAACCCTAAGCTACCCTTGACTGCTTCTGCCTCCAATAGATTTCCTAAGCACTAGTGTTTTAAGGAACAGGTTAAAAAGAGAATCCTAATGTGATTTCTTGATAATGGGTGTGTTCCTTATCTTCTCCTCGTGTCTAAACTCTTCTCCATGGCTGGACCCCAAAATAATATTCCTTTACGTGCTAAGGGGTATCTAGAGAGTGGGATAGATTTAATAACTACCCTCACCCTAACGCGTACCCTAACCCTAACCCCTACCCTAACCCTAACGCGTACCCTAATCCTAACCCGTACCCTAAACCGAGCCCTAAACCTAACACTAGCCCTAACCCTAACCCTAACCCATACCCTACGCCCTACCCGAACCCCTCCCCGAACCTGTACCCTAAGCCATACCCTAGCCCTCACCCTAACCCTAACACTAACCCTAAGCTACCCTTGACGGCTTCTGCCTCCAATAGATTTCCTAAGCACTAGTGTTTTAAGGAACAGGTTAAAAAGAGAATCCTAATGTGATTTCTTGATAATTGGTGTGTTCCTTATCTTCTCCTCGTGTCTAAACTCTTCTCCATGGCTGGACCCCCAAATAATATTCCTTTACGTGCTAAGGGGTATCTAGAGAGTGGGATAGGTTTAATAACTACCCTCACCCTAACGCGTACCCTAACCCTAACCCCTACCCTAACCCTAACGCGTACCCTAATCCTAACCCGTACCCTAAACCGAGCCCTAACCCTAACACTAGCCCTAACCCTAACCCTAACCAATACCCTACGCCCTACCCGAACCCCTCCCCGAACCCGTACCCTAAGCCGTACCCTAACCCTCACCCTAACCCTAAGCTACCCTTGACTGCTTCTGCCTCCAATAGATTTCCTAAGCTCTAGTGTTTTAAGGAACAGGTTAAAAAGAGAATCCTAATGTGATTTCTTGATAATGGGTGTGTTCCTTATCTTCTCCTAGTGTCTAAACTCTTCTCCATGGCTGGACCCCCAAATAATATTCCTTTACGTGCTAAGGGGTATCTAGAGAGTGGGATAGGTTTAATAACTACCCTCACCCTAAAGCGTACCCTAACCCTAACCACTACCCTAACACTAACGCGTACCCTAATCCTAACCCGTACCCTAAACCGAGCCCTAACCCTAACACTAACCCTAACCCTAACCCTAACCCATACCCTACGCCCTACCCGAACCCCTCCCCGAACCCGTACCCTAAGCCGTACCCTAACCCTCACCCTAACCCTAACCCTAACCCTAAGCTACCCTTGACTGCTTCTGCCTCCAATAGATTTCCTAAGCACTAGTGTTTTAAGGAACAGGTTAAAAAGAGAATCCTAATGTGATTTCTTGATAATGGGTGTGTTCCTTATCTTCTCCTCGTGTCTAAACTCTTCTCCATGGCTGGACCCCCAAATAATATTCCTTTACGTGCTAAGGGGTATCTAGAGAGTGGGATAGATTTAATAACTAACCTCACCCTAACGCGTACCCTAACCCTAACCCCTACCCTAACCCTAACGCGTACCCTAATCCTAACCCGTACCCTAAACCGAGCCCTAACCCTAACCCTTGCCCTAACCCTAACCCTAACCCATACCCTACGCCCTACCCGAACCCCTCCCCGAACCCGTACCCTAAGCCGTACCCTAACCCTCACCCTAACCCTAACCCTAACCCTAAGCTACCCTTGACTGCTTCTGCCTCCAATAGATTTCCTAAGCACTAGTGTTTTAAGGAACAGGTTAAAAAGAGAATCCTAATGTGATTTCTTGATAATGGGTGTGTTCCTAATCTTCTCCTAGTGTCTAAACTCTTCTCCATGGCTGGACCACCAAATAATATTCCTTTACGTGCTAAGGGGTATCTACAGAGTGGGATAGGTTTAATAACTAACCTCACCCTATCGCGTACCCTAACCCTAACCCCTACCCTAACACTAACACGTACCCTAATCCTAACCCGTACCCTAAACCGAGCCCTAACCCTAACACTAAACCTAACCCTAACCCTAACCCATACCCTACGCCCTACCCGAACCCCTCCCCGAACCCGTACCCTAAGCCATACCCTAACCCTCACCCTAACCCTAACCCTAAGCCTAAGCTACCCTTGACTGCTTCTGCCTCCAATAGATTTCCTAAGCACTAGTGTTTTAAGGAACAGGTGAAAAAGAGAATCCGAATGTGATTTCTTGATAATGGGTGTGTTCCTTATCTTCTCCTCGTGTCTAAACTCTTCTCCATGGTTGGACCCACAAATAATATTCCTTTACGTGCTAAGGGGTATCTAGAGAGTGGGATAGGTTTAATAACTACCCTGACCCTAACGCGTACACTAACCCTAACCCCTACCCTAACCCTAACGTGTACCCTAATCCTAACCCGTACCCTAAACCGAGCCCTAACCCTAACACTAACCCTAACCCTAACCCTAACCCATACCCTACGCCCTACCCGAACCCCTCCCCGAACCCGTACCCTAAACCGTACCCTAACCCTCACCCTAACCCTAACCCTAACCCTAAGCTACCCTTGACGGCTTCTGCCTCCAATAGATTTCGTAAGCACTAGTGTTTTAAGGAACAGGTTAAAAAGAGAATCCTAATGTGATTTCGTGATAATGGGTGTGTTCCTTATCTTCTCCTCGTGTCTAAACTCTTCTCCATGGCTGGACCCCCAAATAATATTCCTTTACGTGCTAAGGGGTATCTAGAGAGTGGGATAGATTTAATAACTACCCTCACCCTAACGCGTACCCTAACCCTAACCCCTACCCTAACCCTAACGCGTACCCTAATCCTAACCCGTACCCTAAACCGAGCCCTAAACCTAACACTAGCCCTAACCCTAAACCTAACCCATACCCTACGCCCTACCCGAACCCCTCCCCGAACCCGTACCCTAAGCCATACCCTAGCCCTCACCCTAACCCTAACACTAACCCTAAGCTACCCTTGACGGCTTCTGCCTCCAATAGATTTCCTAAGCACTAGTGTTTTAAGGAACAGGTTAAAAAGAGAATCCTAATTTGATTTCTTGATAATTGGTGTGTTCCTTATCTTCTCCTCGTGTCTAAACTCTTCTCCATGGCTGGACCCCCAAATAATATTCCTTTACGTGCTAAGGGGTATCTAGAGAGTGGGATAGGTTTAATAACTACCCTCACCCTAACGCGTACCCTAACCCTAACCCCTACCCTAACCCTAACGCGTACCCTAATCCTAACCCGTACCCTAAACCGAGCCCTAACCCTAACACTAGCCCTAACCCTAACCCTAACCAATACCCTACGCCCTACCCGAACCCCTCCCCGAACCCGTACCCTAAGCCGTACCCTAACCCTCACCCTAACCCTAAGCTACCCTTGACTGCTTCTGCCTCCAATAGATTTCCTAAGCACTAGTGTTTTAAGGAACAGGTTAAAAAGAGAATCCTAATGTGATTTCTTGATAATGGGTGTGTTCCTTATCTTCTCCTAGTGTCTAAACTCTTCTCCATGGCTGGACCCCCAAATAATATTCCTTTACGTGCTAAGGGGTATCTAGAGAGTGGGATAGGTTTAATAACTACCCTCACCCTAAAGCGTACCCTAACCCTAACCACTACCCTAACACTAACGCGTACCCTAATCCTAACCCGTACCCTAAACCGAGCCCTAACCCTAACACTAACCCTAACCCTAACCCTAACCCATACCCTACGCCCTACCCGAACCCCTCCCCGAACCCGTACCCTAAGCCGTACCCTAACCCTCACCGTAACCCTAACCCTAACCCTAAGCTACCCTTGACTGCTTCTGCCTCCAATAGATTTCCTAAGCACTAGTGTTTTAAGGAACAGGTTAAAAAGAGAATCCTAATGTGATTTCTTGATAATGGGTGTGTTCCTTATCTTCTCCTCGTGTCTAAACTCTTCTCCATGGCTGGACCCCCAAATAATATTCCTTTACGTGCTAAGGGGTATCTAGAGAGTGGGATAGATTTAATAACTAACCTCACCCTACGCGTACCCTAACCCTAACCCCTACCCTAACCCTAACGCGTACCCTAATCCTAACCCGTACCCTAAACCGAGCCCTAACCCTAACACTAACCCTAACCCTAACCCTAACCCATACCCTACGCCCTACCCGAACCCCTCCCCGAACCCGTACCCTAAACCGTACCCTAACCCTCACCCTAACCCTAACCCTAACCCTAAGCTACCCTTGACGGCTTCTGCCTCCAATAGATTTCGTAAGCACTAGTGTTTTAAGGAACAGGTTAAAAAGAGAATCCTAATGTGATTTCGTGATAATGGGTGTGTTCCTTATCTTCTCCTCGTGTCTAAACTCTTCTCCATGGCTGGACCCCCAAATAATATTCCTTTACGTGCTAAGGGGTATCTAGAGAGTGGGATAGGTTTAATAACTACCCTCACCCTAACGCGTACCCTAACCATAACCCCTACCCTAACCCTAACGCGTACCCTAATCCTAACCCGTACCCTAAACCGAGCCCTAAACCTAACACTAGCCCTAACCCTAACCCTAACCCATACCCTACGCCCTACCCGAACCCCTCCCCGAACCCGTACCCTAAGCCATACCCTAGCCCTCACCCTAACCCTAACACTAACCCTAAGCTACCCTTGACTGCTTCTGCCTCCAATAGATTTCCTAAGCACTAGTGTTTTAAGGAACAGGGTAAAAAGAGAATCCTAATATGATTTCGTGATAATGGGTGTGTTCCTTATCTTCTCCTAGTGTCTAAACTCTTCTCCATGGCTGGACCCCCAAACAATATTCCTTTACGTGCTAAGGGGTATCTAGAGAGTGGGATAGGTTTAATAACTATCCTCACCCTAACGCGTACCCTAACTCTAACCCCTAACCTAACCCTAACGCGTACCCTAATCCTAACCCGTACCCTAAACCGAGCCCTAACCCTAACACTAGCCCTAACCCTAACCCTAACCAATACCCTACGCCCTACCCGAACCCCTCCCCGAACCCGTACCCTAAGCCGTACCCTAACCCTCACCCTAACCTTAAGCTACCCTTGACTGCTTCTGCCTCCAATAGATTTCCTAAGCACTAGTGTTTTAAGGAACAGGTTAAAAAGAGAATCCTAATGTGATTTCTTGATAATGGGTGTGTTCCTTATCTTCTCCTAGTGTCTAAACTCTTCTCCATGGCTGGACCCCCAAATAATATTCCTTTACGTGCTAAGGGGTATCTAGAGAGTGGGATAGGTTTAATAACTAACCTCACCCTATCGCGTACCCTAACCCTAACCCATACCCTAACACTAACGCGTACCCTAATCCTAACCCGTACCCTAAACCGAGCCCTAACCCTAACACTAACCCTAACCCTAACCCTAACCCATACCCTACGCCCTACCCGAACCCCTCCCCGAACCCGTACCCTAAGCCATACCCTAACCCTCACCCTAACCCTAACCCTAAGCCTAAGCTACCCTTGACTGCTTCTGCCTCCAATAGATTTCCTAAGCACTAGTGTTTTAAGGAACAGGTGAAAAAGAGAATCCGAATGTGATTTCTTGATAATGGGTGTGTTCCTTATCTTCTCCTCGTGTCTAAACTCTTCTCCATGGTTGGACCCACAAATAATATTCCTTTACGTGCTAAGGGGTATCTAGAGAGTGGGATAGGTTTAATAACTACCCTGACCCTAACGCGTACACTAACCCTAACCCCTACCCTAACCCTAACGTGTACCCTAATCCTAACCCGTACCCTAAACCGAGCCCTAACCCTAACACTAACCCTAACCCTAACCCATACCCTACGCCCTACCCGAACCCCTCCCCGAACCCGTACCCTAAACCGTACCCTAACCCTCACCCTAACCCTAACCCTAACCCTAAGCTACCCTTGACGGCTTCTGCCTCCAATAGATTTCGTAAGCACTAGTGTTTTAAGGAACAGGTTAAAAAGAGAATCCTAATGTGATTTCGTGATAATGGGTGTGTTCCTTATCTTCTCCTCGTGTCTAAACTCTTCTCCATGGCTGGACCCCAAGTAATATTCCTTTACGTGCTAAGGGGTATCCAGAGAGTGGGATAGATTTAATAACTACCCTCACCCTAACGCGTACCCTAACCCTAACCCCTACCCTAACCCTAACGCGTACCCTAATCCTAACCCGTACCCTAAACCGAGCCCTAAACCTAACACTAGCCCTAACCCTAACCCTAACCCATACCCTACGCCCTACCCGAACCCCTCCCCGAACCCGTACCCTAAGCCATACCCTAGCCCTCACCCTAACCCTAACACTAACCCTAAGCTACCCTTGACGGCTTCTGCCTCCAATAGATTTCCTAAGCACTAGTGTTTTAAGGAACAGGTTAAAAAGAGAATCCTAATGTGATTTCTTGATAATGGGTGTGTTCCTTATCTTCTCCTCGTGTCTAAACTCTTCTCCATGGCTGGACCCCCAAATAATATTCCTTTACGTGCTAAGGGGTATCTAGAGAGTGGGATAGGTTTAATAACTACCCTCACCCTAACGCGTACCCTAACCCTAACCCCTACCCTAACCCTAAAGCGTACCCTAATCCTAACCCGTACCCTAAACCGAGCCCTAACCCTAACACTAGCCCTAACCCTAACCCTAACCAATACCCTACGCCCTACCCGAACCCCTCCCCGAACCCGTACCCTAAGCCGTACCCTAACCCTCACCCTAACCCTAAGCTACCCTTGACTGCTTCTGCCTCCAATAGATTTCCTAAGCACTAGTGTTTTAAGGAACAGGTTAAAAAGAGAATCCTAATGTGATTTCTTGATAATGGGTGTGTTCCTTATCTTCTCCTAGTGTCTAAACTCTTCTCCATGGCTGGACCCCCAAATAATATTCCTTTACGTGCTAAGGGGTATCTAGAGAGTGGGATAGGTTTAATAACTACCCTCACCCTAACGCGTACCCTAACCCTAACCACTACCCTAACACTAACGCGTACCCTAATCCTAACCCGTACCCTAAACCGAGCCCTAACCCTAACACTAACCCTAACCCTAACCCTAACCCATACCCTACGCCCTACCCGAACCCCTCCCCGAACCCGTACCCTAAGCCGTACCCTAACCCTCACCCTAACCCTAACCCTAACCCTAAGCTACCCTTGACTGCTTCTGCCTCCAATAGATTTCCTAAGCACTAGTGTTTTAAGGAACAGGTTAAAAAGAGAATCCTAATGTGATTTCTTGATAATGGGTGTGTTCCTTATCTTCTCCTCGTGTCTAAACTCTTCTCCATGGCTGGACCCCCAAATAATATTCCTTTACGTGCTAAGGGGTATCTAGAGAGTGGGATAGATTTAATAACTAACCTCACCCTAACGCGTACCCTAACCCTAACCCCTACCCTAACCCTAACGCGTACCCTAATCCTAACCCGTACCCTAAACCGAGCCCTAACCCTAACCCTTGCCCTAACCCTAACCCTAACCCATACCCTACGCCCTACCCGAACCCCTCCCCGAACCCGTACCCTAAGCCGTACCCTAACCCTCACCCTAACCCTAACCCTAACCCTAAGCTACCCTTGACTGCTTCTGCCTCCAATAGATTTCCTAAGCACTAGTGTTTTAAGGAACAGGTTAAAAAGAGAATCCTAATGTGATTTCTTGATAATGGGTGTGTTCCTAATCTTCTCCTAGTGTCTAAACTCTTCTCCATGGCTGGACCACCAAATAATATTCCTTTACGTGCTAAGGGGTATCTACAGAGTGGGATAGGTTTAATAACTAACCTCACCCTATCGCGTACCCTAACCCTAACCCCTACCCTAACACTAACACGTACCCTAATCCTAACCCGTACCCTAAACCGAGCCCTAACCCTAACACTAAACCTAACCCTAACCCTAACCCATACCCTACGCCCTACCCGAACCCCTCCCCGAACCCGTACCCTAAGCCATACCCTAACCCTCACCCTAACCCTAACCCTAAGCCTAAGCTACCCTTGACTGCTTCTGCCTCCAATAGATTTCCTAAGCACTAGTGTTTTAAGGAACAGGTGAAAAAGAGAATCCGAATGTGATTTCTTGATAATGGGTGTGTTCCTTATCTTCTCCTCGTGTCTAAACTCTTCTCCATGGTTGGACCCACAAATAATATTCCTTTACGTGCTAAGGGGTATCTAGAGAGTGGGATAGGTTTAATAACTACCCTGACCCTAACGCGTACACTAACCCTAACCCCTACCCTAACCCTAACGTGTACCCTAATCCTAACCCGTACCCTAAACCGAGCCCTAACCCTAACACTAACCCTAACCCTAACCCTAACCCATACCCTACGCCCTACCCGAACCCCTCCCCGAACCCGTACCCTAAACCGTACCCTAACCCTCACCCTAACCCTAACCCTAACCCTAAGCTACCCTTGACGGCTTCTGCCTCCAATAGATTTCGTAAGCACTAGTGTTTTAAGGAACAGGTTAAAAAGAGAATCCTAATGTGATTTCGTGATAATGGGTGTGTTCCTTATCTTCTCCTCGTGTCTAAACTCTTCTCCATGGCTGGACCCCCAAATAATATTCCTTTACGTGCTAAGGGGTATCTAGAGAGTGGGATAGGTTTAATAACTACCCTCACCCTAACGCGTACCCTAACCATAACCCCTACCCTAACCCTAACGCGTACCCTAATCCTAACCCGTACCCTAAACCGAGCCCTAAACCTAACACTAGCCCTAACCCTAACCCTAACCCATACCCTACGCCCTACCCGAACCCCTCCCCGAACCCGTACCCTAAGCCATACCCTAGCCCTCACCCTAACCCTAACACTAACCCTAAGCTACCCTTGACTGCTTCTGCCTCCAATAGATTTCCTAAGCACTAGTGTTTTAAGGAACAGGGTAAAAAGAGAATCCTAATATGATTTCGTGATAATGGGTGTGTTCCTTATCTTCTCCTAGTGTCTAAACTCTTCTCCATGGCTGGACCCCCAAACAATATTCCTTTACGTGCTAAGGGGTATCTAGAGAGTGGGATAGGTTTAATAACTATCCTCACCCTAACGCGTACCCTAAATCTAACCCCTAACCTAACCCTAACGCGTACCCTAATCCTAACCCGTACCCTAAACCGAGCCCTAACCCTAACACTAGCCCTAACCCTAACCCTAACCAATACCCTACGCCCTACCCGAACCCCTCCCCGAACCCGTACCCTAAGCCGTACCCTAACCCTCACCCTAACCTTAAGCTACCCTTGACTGCTTCTGCCTCCAATAGATTTCCTAAGCACTAGTGTTTTAAGGAACAGGTTAAAAAGAGAATCCTAATGTGATTTCTTGATAATGGGTGTGTTCCTTATCTTCTCCTAGTGTCTAAACTCTTCTCCATGGCTGGACCCCCAAATAATATTCCTTTACGTGCTAAGGGGTATCTAGAGAGTGGGATAGGTTTAATAACTAACCTCACCCTATCGCGTACCCTAACCCTAACCCCTACCCTAACACTAACGCGTACCCTAATCCTAACCCGTACCCTAAACCGAGCCCTAACCCTAACACTAACCCTAACCCTAACCCTAACCCATACCCTACGCCCTACCCGAACCCCTCCCCGAACCCGTACCCTAAGCCGTACCCTAACCCTCACCCTAACCCTAACCCTAACCCTAAGCTACCCTTGACGGCTTCTGCCTCCAATAGATTTCCTAAGCACTAGTGTTTTAAGGAACAGGTGAAAAAGAGAATCCTAATGTGATTTCTTGATAATGGGTGTGTTCCTTATCTTCTCCTCGTGTCTAAACTCTTCTCCAAGGCTGGACCCCCAAATAATATTACTTTACGTGCTAAGGTGTATCTAGAGAGTGGGATAGGTTTAATAACTACCCTCACCCTAAAGCGTACCCTAACCCTAACCACTACCCTAACACTAACGCGTACCCTAATCCTAACCCGTACCCTTAACCGAGCCCTAAACCTAACACTAACCCTAACCCTTACCCTAACCCATACCCTACGACCTACCCGAACCCCTCCCCGAACCCGTACCCTAAGTCGTATCCTAACCCTCACCCTAACCCTAACCCTAACCCTAAGCTACCCTTGACTGCTTCTTCCTCCAATAGATTTCCTAAGCACTAGTGTTTTAAGGAACAGGTTAAAAAGAGAATCCTAATGTGATTTCTTGATAATGGGTGTGTTCCTTTTCTTCTCCTGGTGTCTAAACACTTCTCCATGGCTGGACCCCCAAATAATATTCCTTTAAGTGCTAAGGGGTATCTAGAGAGTGGGATAGGTTTAATAACTACCCTCACCCTAACGCGTACCCTAACCCTAACCCCTACCCTAACCCTAACGCGTACCCTAATCCTAACCCGTACCCTAAACCAAGCCCTAACCCTAACACTAACTCAACCCTAACCCTAACCCATACCCTACGCCCTACCCGAACCCCTCCCTGAACCCGTACCCTAATCCGTACCCTAACCCTAACCCTAAGCTACCCTTGACGGCTTCTGCCTCCAATAGATTTCCTAAGCACTAGTGTTTTAAGGAACAGGTTAAAAAGAGAATCCTAATGTGATTTCTTGATAATGGGTGTGTTCCTTATCTTCTCCTAGTGTCTAAACTCTTCTCCATGGCTGGACCCCCAAATAATATTCCTTTACGTGCTAAGGGGTATCTAGAGAGTGGGATAGGTTTAATAACTAACCTCACCCTATCGCATACCCTAACCCTAACCCCTACCCTAACCCTAACGCGTACCCTAATCCTAACCCGTACCCTAAACCAAGCCCTAACCCTAACACATAGCCTACGCCCTACCCGAACCCCTCCCCGAACCCGTACCCTAAGCCGTACCCTAACCCTCACCCTAACCCTAACCCTAACCCTAAGCTACCCTTGACTGCTTCTGCCTCCAATAGATTTCCTAAGCACTAGTGTTTTAAGGAACAGTTTAAAAAGAGAATCATATTGTGATTTCTTGATAATGGGTGTGTTCCTTATCTTCTCCTAGTGTCTAAACTCTTCTCCATGGCTGGACCCCCAAATAATATTCCTTTACGTGCTAAGGGGTATTTAGAGAGTGGGATAGGTTTAATAACTACCCTCACCCTAAAGCGTACCCTAACCCTAACCACTACCCTAACACTAACGCGTACCCTAATCCTAACCCGTACCCTAAACCGAGCCCTAACCCTAACACTAACCCTAACCCTAACCCTAACCCATACCCTACGCCCTACCCGAACCCCTCCCCGAACCCGTACCCTAAGCCGTACCCTAACCCTCACCCTAACCCTAACCCTAACCCTAAGCTACCCTTGACTGCTTCTGCCTCCAATAGATTTCCTAAGCACTAGTGTTTTAAGGAACAGGTTAAAAAGAGAATCCTAATGTGATTTCGTGATAATGGGTGTGTTCCTTATCTTCTCCTAGTGTCTAAACTCTTCTCCATGGCTGGACCCCCATTAATATTCGTTTACGTGCTAAGTGGTATCTAGAGAGTGGGATAGGTTTAATAACTACCCTCACCCTAACGCGTTCACTAACCCTAACCCCTACCCTAACCCTAACGCGTACCCTAATCCTAACCCGTACCCTAAACCTAGCCCTAACCCTAACACTAACCCTAACCCTAACCCTAACCCATACACTACGCCCTACCCGAACCCCTCCCCGAACCCGTACCCTAAGCCGTACCCTAACCCTCACCCTAACCCTAACCCTAACCCTAAGCTACCCTTGACGGCTTCTGCCTCCAATAGATTTCCTAAGCACTAGTGTTTTAAGGAACAGGTTAAAAAGAGAATCCTAATGTGATTTCTTGATAATGGGTGTGTTCCTTATCTTCTCCTCGTGTCTAAACTCTTCTCCATGGCTGGACCCCCAAATAATATTCCTTTACGTGCTAAGGGGTATCTAGAGAGTGGGATAGGTTTAATAACTACCCTCACCCTAACGCGTACCCTAACCCTAACCCCTACCCTAACCCTAACGCGTACCCTAATCCTAACCCGTACCCTAAACCGAGCCCTAACCCTAAC